>NC_056534.1:21837485-21964985 GCF_910596095.1 Thunnus maccoyii
AATATTTGACGTAGATGTACGGTAGGCAGATGTAACATCTCCAGACTTTAAAAAAGCTTCTTGGAGCAATACTCTGAGTCCAACCAGAAGTCAGCCATTTTGAATCAAATTTGCATTTTTGTCACAAAGTGAAGCCATTAACAGGCTATGTACTTTAACAAACTCCTCCTAGAGATTTAATGTTTGATAAGAGTCCAGGCTTGAACACTATATTTAGTCATAATCATAGTGCCACCTACTGACAACAGAAAGTCAGCCTTATGTGACAAACATCATTCAATTCACGTGAAATTTACATGGTGTGGTGTACACATGATATACAGCAACATGATGTATAGTTAGTGGGTGTTCTCCAGCCCCACATAGTAGACACAGGAAACAATTGTTACAGACGGGTGACAAATTAAAGGAAAAACTGGTACAGGTCTGAATGCTATACTGAGGGGATGCAGTGGCTCTGTTACACTGTGGGGGGTGTTTTGCTGGCATGGTTTAGGTCCACTTGTCCCCTTAGAAGGATGGGTTACTGCAAATCAATACAAAATTGTTCTGAGTGATCACCTTTATCCTATGATGAAACATTTCTGTCCTGAAGAATGACAATGAGGGGTCACTGAATGCTTTGATGAGTATGGAAATGATGTGAATCATATGCTATGGCCTTTGCAGTCACCAGATCTCAACTCAATTGAAAACCTATGGGAGATTTTGGACCGACACATTAGACAGCACTCTCCACCACCACCATCAAAACATCAAATGAGGGAATCTTTTAATAGAATGTTGTTCATCCCTCCAGTAGAGTTCCACAGATTTGTAGAAACATTGCCAAGGTGCACTGAAACTGTTCTGGTGGCACATGGTGGCCTAAAACTTTATGTTGTTTGTACCTTTAATTTGTCCCCTGTCTGTATCTCCTATATGCAATGTCCAATATTTATGAAATGTATATCCAAGTCAGTTGCCATCTGGTAAATGTATTGCTACATTAATATTTCATTTATGTAGTATTGTCTACTGGCAACAGGAAGTGAAGCCTAAAAGACACATAATTCATCAAGTATATAAACTATTTCCAATATGTCATCTCCAGCACCATGTACTGCACACAGGAAATAATATTTTATCCATTCACAGAGTGTATGATAATCCTGACAATTCAGAGACGTGTAAACAGACCTCCAATAGTGATACCACTGCTGTTGCTCCCTCCAATGTGCGTGAGGTGAGAGGGCCCGTTCCTCGCTGCTTGCAGCTTTAATTCTTCTTGTTTCTTCTCTAGTAGTAGCTTTGCGTGATTCACAGTTCAAAAAACTCCTTATTTATCTTATACTGGCCCTTTATTCAGCCTATGTCTCTAGCAGGCAGTTTTAGCTCCTGTCTCCTCTCGATGAGCCCTCTCTGGTCTGATTGGCCAGCTTTCCAGAAGCCTACTGACGGGCAGCACATATCAGAATTGTGTTAAGTTACCGCTGATGCAAACCTAACATCTACTGCTTTACTGCTTCAAAGTATAAGCTTTTAAATGACTTAATAACAGGAGACTTTTATTGTGAAGAATTTACAGGAAATTAAACATGTTCCTCACCGCATTAGCAGAGCTTCATTAGTGGTGCTTAAAACTGGTCGACACAAGATATTGAGATATTTGGAGCTCTTTGTTGAGCATATCAGTTAGAAATAATGCAGGGAGGACTAGTACAAGCAGAAACAGCCACAGTGATGATGATGTTTGATGAAGAGCTGCAGACAACCAGCACCCCTCAAACAGGTAAACAACTTATTTTACTTTGCTCTGCTGTGTAATGGAAAACACTCACAGCGTGCCAGCTCAACTCAAGTCATGTCTCGGTGTGACTACCCCCAAAACAATGAAAAAAGGCCATAATGTTAGCAGAGCGCAGCAGTGAACTTGCCGTTGGAAACCAAGTGCTCAGAGCAGTCTGAAGCCTGTGGTTTTTGCTCACAAGGATGACTTCTACATACATTTACATCATTATTTGACACATTGGCCACGTTTAGTATGAACATCTAATATTGTAACATTATTTATATGACTGAAAATAAGGAAGAGCATAATAGGTCTTCTTTAAGAGGAGTAACCACGAGCATGATTTGTCACATCACAACTAGTTTGGAGCCAATGTGGTCCTGTATGCAACACACGAGTGTGACATGGAAACTCCAGCACAGGAAGTAGCGTTCCCTTTAGGTAGTGGGACAAAATATGAGGATTGGAGGTCGGGATGGTTGATGAGTATGTAGCGTATCTGACCCTCATACAGGAGACTGTTGACATCTCATTACAGACACTGTTTATGTTGTAGGGGGTGAGGTGTCTTAGGCTCATGACCTTGGTGTTTCTAAAATCCTGGCTACAGCCCTCATCAGGATCATCCTCTCCTGCATCAATTTTCACCATTCCTGTTTTAATCCATCTCTCACCCATCCCCCATCTTTATGGAAGTGCAATACTAAAATCACTGGAGTCTTTTAAAAACTTGAATCAGAGCATGTCTGGGGTAATGTTTAGTTGATTGACATATCTCTCAGTGTATCATGTTCAGCTGTGGTGGTTGCTGTTTGTGTCTAACCTCAGCTGTAGGCTTTGCCCAATTTCACAAAACTGTGTTTTCTTGCTTCAAAAGCCTGCAGAGATGTCAGAGAGGCTTCAAAAGGCAGACGTCTCAGACACTATATCCAAGTGTATACTGTGAGCAGGATGCAATAATATGCAATAAGAACAGTCATAGAAACAGCCTTTTTAGCAATGAATTTACTAAAAGTGACTGCAACTGTTTTCTTTAAATGACGTAAAGGAAGGCGACCTCAATATGCTTTCTTTTTCATTGCCTTTCTCATGTCATTATCCAGAATACACCTGTAATGTGTAATGAACAGAAGAAGGCTTAGAAACAGCTAAAATGATTTAATATTGTGACAGTGCAATGGGCATTTGCTTTGCAGTTGTGCAAATACGTGCAATTACACAAATGTCCTGTCTAAAATAACATATGACTGACATCTTCAGTACAAAGCCAACTATGTGAGCCAGATTACAGTTGCTTAAACCCATTCACACACATGTGGGCGTAGAGCTATGCATAGACATAACAGGGACAGGAGAGGAAACAGCTTACAGGAAAACTATTCCTAAGCAGAGCTGGGATTTCATGGTCTATATCCAAAACTTTCAATATTATTTTTGTCTGTGCTGCTAGTGAGCTTGTCTGCTGAAAGTAAAACTATACCATGAGTATTACACTTTCCCAAGTTACTAATAATGTCAAATATTACTATGTCAAACATACTGTATCTACAAGAGAACAACAAGAACAATAAAAGTAATGCATATTTTTTGAAGATGATTTTTTTTGTCTTTTCCAGGGGCATTTTATTCTGTTTTATGCTTAATTTTCCCCTATTTTGTGATCCAGCTAAAACATTTAGCATGACTACCAAGGGAACATCCCTTGCTTATAGATGTTCATTGCAGTGATACTAACAGCTGTACAGACACCATAAAATAGAGGTCACCAACATCAAACTAATTCATAGTAAAAGGACAGCCAGGAGCCAGCAGTAAAAGGAAAGCCAGAAATCTAAAATATTTTAGGGACTCACTCTGAAGCCACTGATAAGCTGGTATTTGAGTTGGTAAGAAGGATACAGCATTCACAAAAAAAGGTGAAGCTACTGATGAACCAGTAGATGAAATAAAGACTCATTCAAAATACTTAACAGTTCTTAAATTTAATTTATCTGAAAAACACCCAAGTGTGCCTGCCATCTGATACAGACACAGTAAAGTAAAGTCATTGTACATTCGGCAAAGGATGATATTAAAATCCTTAAATGCCCAGTAACAGTAATGTTGTCAATGTTGTCAGTGCTGGTAAAATGATAGAGGGGATGAGAGGAAAAAATAACTTTTTTACTTTGGATATATATATATATATAAAAAAAAGTCTGAATAAATAAAGAAAACAAAATAACTCATCACTGAAGCAGCCACAGCTCCACAGTATATGAGGAGAAAAGCAAAGGATGAAGGGAGGAAGAGAAAAGCTGATGATGAGAGGAAGAAAAAAAGAGTACAGTACCTTTTACTCTAATATCCGGATTGTGAGCTTTAAGAGGGAACAAGAAATAAAAAAATAGAAAGAAAGAAAGAAAGAAAGAAAGAAAGAAAGAAAGAAAGAAAGCATTTAGTAGGCTGGGTGGAGAAGAATAGCAGAAAAGACTCCAGTATCACCATCAGCGAGGGCAGCTCATTACAAAAGTCACACTGTGATTCACCAGGCAAGTGAATGAGGAAAGCAGACATAAGTAGACATTAAATTAGACACAAAGAGGTTCAGAGAAAAGAAGGCAGAGAAGGCAGACAGAAAGAGAGGGGATTTGTATTACTCATCATCATATTCATCTGAGACTCTTCCTTAACTCTGGTATGGTCAGTGAATTTTCAGGTTCCAAGATCAGAGCAATAGGCATCAATATATTGTATTCTAGATAAAGACTGGATAGTGCTGGCTTTATGAAAACTCATTGGGCATTATGTACACTGTACTATTTCCATGCTGAAATATAAAAACAGCCAATTAATGAATATGGAAACAATTCTACAGTGAGGTCACAGTTTCCAGCAGACTCATACAAGATGTCGATGTGATGCTTAGAGACGGGAAAAAGAAAAGAGCGTCCTGTATGAATCCTCTCCCCAGCCATACAATCTGTCTAAACAAACAAGCCATTTGTTGGCTAAGCACTCTAAATGGATTTCTCCTCATCTCACTGTTGTTATGCTCTCAGTGTCCTTCTCCCTGTGTGTCAGTGTGTGTCTAAATGACAATAACTGAAGCCAATTTGCAGCTTTTTCCCAGCAATATTGTAGCTGTCTGTCTGTTTGACAACAAATAGCCACCACAAAAGGCCTTACTGCTCATCAGTTTCACTGTTAAACTATTACAAGACAAAAGGATGAGGTTTCTGACCTTGCCATGGATACTCACTTAAAAAAAAAACAATCCCACTTTCTGTACTGCAGGTACCAAGCAAAATAACAAGGAAAGTTAGTGCTCCATCCATCTATACTAAACAAGCTGTTCTTTCAATGTCAGAAAAATCCAGATCAACATCCACATGTCGAGTACCTTTTTTACATATGGAAATTTAACCATTCTTTCAAGAGATATCTGCACTGAATAAATGCACTCATTATGAAGTCATTTCTGTCTGTAATTAAATCCTTAAAGTTGATACTATCCGTATTTTTATAACAACAATTTATTAATGGTGAAGACCAAAAGAGAGCTAAAAGCTGAGTGAATATTGTTCTGACATTCATCAGGTAGACAAAACACAAGTCCAAATGAATTCTAATGTTCGCAAAACTTAAAAGGTATTATTTCTATTATTATTGTTATTATTATTATTATTATTACATGTCAGTGTTGTGTTTACAGTTTGTTTGTGACCAAAAAGTCAATTAATGCCAGTTAATGAAAGTTTTTCTTTTAAAATGTGAAAAAATCTGCCAGCACAGTAAGAACTGTTTCCAGCGCAATTAATCTATATTTTCTAAAATCTAACTTTATTTTTCTAAATTTCACTGCAGCGAGCTAGATTGTGACTCTTTTCTAGAAATATTTTCAATAGACTGAAATACTAAAATAAAAAAAGAAAAGAAGCTTTTTAGGAGTGGTTATAGACAGAAATGTCCCGCTAAGATGGAGCTTTTTGCAGCCTTGGAAACTGATACAGCCTATTGGGGGAACCCCAGGTAATAAAAAGGAGATGAGGATAGCATTTCCCACCCTGATGGCCAACCTTGACTGATTTTAAAGGACATTTCTGCTTTTTACAACCTTTATGTCATTTTCACTAGTGGCACCATCATGGTTCCGGTTTTATTGGGCAACAATGATAACCAACAAATAATTAGCAGCAACACTTCTCTCTAATCTTATTCCAGCAGCACCCATGAAGAGAAGAGATCTTAATATATCTGTCATGGATTCTATCGTGTTCTATTATTGATGAGGAGGTCACCTTCCCACCAGGTTTTTCTCTCCAGGTTTCTTGAAGGCTGTGCAGTGCTGTACTATTGTTTTGTACATTTCTCCTATCCTTGAAGTGAGTAAGTCATTGAGTAATGCCAGATTCGTCTAACTTTATCTTTTTTCAGCTACCTAAAGGTAAAAAAAAATGCTTCCTCTTAGTATTTTTGCACAGATCACATATATTTTTCAAGGAGTTGAAAAAGAGTAAAAGAGTAGCTTGAATGTGGGAGTTTAGATTCCATGTGCCATGTTTGTGCATACTGAGTAACATCTCAGTCACAGTCTCACTTTCCCTTCTTACACTTTTTTTCTATAGTGTGTGTGTGTGTGTGTGTATGTGTGAGTGTGTTTGATCCACTCACCAATATTACAGTGCTCCCCAGTCCATCCCTGGTCACACTCACACTTCCCCTCCTTACACACTCCGTTTTTGCTGCACAGCGGGTGGCAGGCCTTCTGGTCACACACAGTTCCCGTCCAGCCCTCCTCACACCGACACACACCGCCATAACAGACACCATGGCTGCCGCAGTCCACCTCACACACCTCTGTTGGAGAATAAAAAGAAATATATTCATACACATACACAATGCTAACCAGAATATCTTTTCTGCATTTGTTGGTTTAACAATATCTATACTGTGCTAAAATACGGTTTTCATGCAATTGTGGATTACACAATGTGGACAAGACCTTGAGACCTGTAAAAACTTAACTAAGAGGTTCCTGATTTGATCACTATAATCCAGAGACAGTGAGTCAAGGTGTGAATCAAATATGTGTCTCTGGTTTTTTAAAGTACAAGTATCTCAGTCTTATTTTTATTCAGATTGCTTATAGGACCATAAGATTGTCAGAAGACAGAGAAATGTACAGCTGGGTATCATCCGCATACAAATGATTGGATACTGTCAGCAAATTAAAAAGTAAAAGTCCCTGGGAAAATCTTAGCTTCAGCAGATCAGATTTAAGGCCACTGAGGGAAACATATGTCCTAATATTGAGGAAGGAGGAAAACCAGTTAATAACAGGACCTGTTAGAACAACTGACTCTTGAAGTCTCTTGATTAAAATATCATGATCCACAACTCCACACTAAAACCTGACTGGAACACATCATGAACACTGTGGGTGAAAAGGCAGTTATCCAATTGTTTATGTACAACTGTTTGTAGTATTTTGCTGGGGAAGGGGAGGTAGCCTGTTGTCAAGCAGAACACAATCATCTAAAACCATGACAGGACGACAGTTGTAGCCACAAACTTTTTTATCACCTCACAGTAACCCAGTTTCCACCATGAGTTCCAGGTACTTTGGAACCAGAGGAATTAATCTCAGGAACTAAACTTCTAAAATCGATACTAGAGTACTTCAGTGTTTTATGAACAAAGCGGTACACAAGTTGAAGTAGCTGCGCTGGCTGTGTTTGACCAATCAGCGACGGTCATCCCTGCAAGCCCAACCTCCAATGTTCCTATACTTTTGGAGAGTAACACCCCCTCCAATCAAACTTAGAAGCTTGAGCTACCCACATCTTCCAGAACTAGGCTCACCGTCTAAAAGTACCTTTACTGTTATTGGAAACAGAAATGAACACACTGTCAACACTGCATGGGTCTGTGTGAAACATTGATTATCAGTTATTAATTAATAGCTTTTATTAGTGGTGACAATGCAATATATTGTGTTAATCCACACAGCACTAAACTGAAGAGTTGAATAAAAAGGAGGACAGGAAAGCAGTCCTGGCTCAGGTAACACTGATTTTCTCCTAAACCATAATGACCTGTCCAGACAAGCTGATGGAAAATAAATGAAAAAAATCAATTAAGAGCAGAAACTTTTCCCACAAGTCTGTCCCTAATTCACCTGTATCTGTGTGTGTAGGTGTCCTGAACTCAACTCTGTGATCCTGCTTATCTGCATGTGTGTGTTTTAATGAGTTAAATGCAAATGTAATGTAATGTAAATGCAAGATTAAATAACTTACTTGCTAAACTATGTGAATAAGGGCCTGAAGTGCCTCAGGGTGTATACTGTGTGTGTCTGTGTGTGTGTGTGTGTTGTTGTATGTGTCTTTTTGGATGTTTATCCACAGATCCTCAGAAAAGGACAAAAACATAACTGAACAAAAGGTATGTGTATTTGTGTGTGTATTTATTTTGTCAATGTATCAGTTTGTGTGTATGTGTGTGCTTTACAAAGAGTCAGTACTTAATTGGATGTGTTTTTGATGGTTTTGACAAGGCAAAGTTCAGTGTGGCAGCACAAGGCAACACAAATAGAAGTGAGCACACACACACATCTTATGTTTGTTTTCATGTCAAGCCATCTGTTACTGATCTGCATTCCTCCTTCAGTTTTTTTTCTGTTTCACCTCTTTTTCTGCATCAGTGCTATCTCTTTAGGTCTCTCTCTCTTTATCATCCTTCTCTCACTAGACCAACAGAAAATGGGAGACTCTTTTCACTAGTAAAAAGATAACACTGGTCATTTGTTTAATACAAAAAACAACCTATGTTATTATTAGTATGTATTGTATGTGTTCTACCATGTCAAATTGTTTTGTTACGTGAAAATGCTCATGCTGCCGTCTTGACCAGGACTCCCTAGAAGTAGAGGTCCTGTATTTCAGTGGGACTTTTCTGACTAAATAAAGGATAAATAAATAAAAATTGAAAATAAAAAAAATCATGACCTATGTCTGTCAGGAGCCAAGGTGGATTATCGTGTAACATCATTATGGTGCTGCAAAACCTTTTGGGGAGGAGGTTGACATTAATTGATTGGTCAACAGGACGTGCGACTGTGACAAAGAAGACCACTGTTTGTTTCAGTAAATGTTTGTTTCCTTTAATCATAAGCATGATCTCTTCTTAAACTAAACCAAGAGGGATTCATGCCTAAACCTTACATCGTCACAATTTCTCACATGTGTCTTAAAACAACAGAGGACTGATTATGGAAAGAAAAAACTATTTCAGTATAGTTGTTTTAAGACACACTTGAAAAATAGTGAACCCATCCTTTAATCATGGCTGTGGCAGATCAGAAAACAGTCATATGAAGAATTTTTGTAATTATCATAAACATTTTAGAAAGCACTGACAAACAACATTGTCCTGGGGGGGGGCACAGAATCAGACAACACAAATATTGGTCATTTGGGAAGGCAATGACAACAACATATTCTTTTGTATAGATTGTAGGATACAGCTTTACATACAAAATAAAACAAAACAAACATGCATCCTTTGCACAATGTTGAGGTGCATCAAGCCAGCGAGAAAAAATGAGAGAAAATGTGCATGGCTCAGTTCAGATGCATACTGTCCCATTTACATCCCATGATTAAAACCTTTATACCAGATTAAAACACGTACATAAAGCAACAGTGATCCAGAAAGTGTGTCATAAAATTCAGGCTTGAAACAGGCTTAAAACAGGCTTAAAACTGGTTAAGTATCTGATGTCTGCAGACTGCTGCTCACTGCTCACTTAGTACCATCCTGCAGTCTACAGCCAAGCTACAGCTCTGTGAGGATACACTGAGACACAGCAGAGCTTTGTGCCAAAAGAGCAGAGGGTTGTCTCACTTTGATATGATATCAATCAGATTTTGTAGTCTATGTGCACACACATGTGCATCCATAGCAATGCTGAAAGAGCTCCCCTACATAACAAATCCCAACGTAATCCCTGGCTACAGTAACCCTTGCAAAACTCTTCATGATGTTGTAAACAAGTCTCCAGGTTCCCTATACTTTACATGAGTCTGTTTGCAGTTACTACAAACCAAAGCTGCAAGACATCTTGAGACCATAATAATTTTTACTTTTTAGCCTCCCTTCATTAGCTGCCTGTTAGTTTAAGAATTGATTTAGAGATATTACTGGTTTTACACAAGTCTTAATGCGGTTTAACCCAGAGTTATGTCACTGACCTAAGAGTACACTGCCCGAGAAAGCACTATCATCCTTAAAATCACTCCTGAACCTGAATTATGTTTACAGGTTCAGGCTTTGCATAATTGTCTGCTTTATTCACCTTATGTCTTATAAGTTATTTTACAAACCATGTAACGCATCTTTTATGCCTGATCCTACAGGGCTCACATCTCTATGAGTGTTATCTTAATTATATTTTGCTTTTAATTGCTTTTTTGTTTTCATTTTATGCCTATACTGCTCTTCTTTATCCTCTCCTACTGACTCTGTAAGGCATGGTGCCATGCTGCTTTTACAAACACTATAAAACATTAGTTTATTATTATTAAATATTCTGTAAGAAATGAGACAAAAACATGGAATAAAAAATTACCCACTGACAGATTGTTACATCACATCACATCACATCACATCGCAAGACACATAACACACACCTAAAGAGCAATCGGGTCCGGTCCAGTTCTGGTCGCAGGTACAGGTGCTGGTCTCAGCGTTGTGGGTGCCGTGACCTGAACATTGGTCTGGACACATGGCTTTTGCAATCTCACAGCTGGCTCCGCCCCAGCCTGGCTGACAGTGACACTCGCCATGAATACACACCCCATGGGCCGAACAGCTGGGGTCTATGCAATCCACTGGAGATAGAGATATGAAGAGAGAACGTTAAAAAATACACCAAAATGAATGACAAATCAAAGGAAAAACTGGTGTGAATGCTTGACCCCTACAGTGAGGGGATCTGGTGGTGGCTCTGCCATAAATTCTACATTTACAAAGTTGATACATTTTCAGTTTTTGTTGACATTGTCAGAAATGTGATAATTCTACTTCATGTTTATTATTGAGGTTGTAGTGGATGGTGGTGGTGTACTGGAGTGCATAATATTGAATGGTGTTCTAATATTTTGTCCACTCCATTAACATATATGTTTCTTTGTTAAAGGAGGTTTATACAAAGACCTCCATCCTGGTTTGAAGTCAGGATCTAAGTCCAAATAAGTCTTCCACAGGGTATCAGTGCAGCCATTCAATTTACTCTGATTCAAAGTTTTTACCATAAATTTATACAGAATCTTCCCTGAGGCGTCCTTCAAAGACGTACCTACAAGATCAACAGGCTCAAGTAACCCTAACCCTAACCCCTAACCCTAACCCCTAACCCTAAATTCAGGAAAACAGTCCAATGGCAGGATATGGGTCAGAACAGTTTGGCAGCAGTGCACCATCACAAAAGTCAGTTAAAATAGAGAATTCATGTCCTGTCAGCTTATGTTTCCAATATTTCACTATTGTCCAACTGTGGTCCAGCCAGCTCCAACACCTGCCCCAGAGTAGAAACTCCTGCAGTGTGAAGCAGTCTGGATAGAGTGGGTCCACCCCAGCTGGGACAATCCAAAAGCCTCACTCTTCCCCCAGGTTACTTTAGCAGAAGATATGCAACCAAACAGATTGACAATATCCACTAACACACATCAATATCTGTCTGTGTGTTAACCAGGACAATGACATCATCAGCGTACACCGACAGTTTAAAAGAGACATCACAGTCAGGAAAACAAACAGTGCTAAGATCAAGTCTCAGTTTACGGACTAGGGGCTTGATGGAGAGTAGAACATGCTGGACAGAGAGTAGCTTGGTCTGACCACCCTCTGAACATTGAAAGGAGCACTCAGACCTCCATTAGTTTTAAGAACGCTTGCAATGTCACTATACAGAACTTTCTGACTCTGCTGAGGATTTTCCAGCTTTTGTCCCTTTAGTGACTTCTGCACTACTCTGGAAAGGTTCTGAATTTTTCCTCTTTTGTGACAGTTTTTACAAATCATCATCAGACATATCTTTGTCTTCAATAAAATCCTCACACACTATCAGATCATCGTGTACTTTTTCACTTTCTTGATTATCAGTTACACTAGCTGTGTTTTCTGAACTACTCTCATGCTCAGTCTGTTTATCTTGTTCATTTTTTGACTTTCTCTCTTTGACTATGTCAGCCTGCTTGCTATCCTTTCCCTGTCTCTGATCATTGCTCTTAACTGCCACCTCACCACCAGAGCATGCGGGGGGTGGTCACTGCCTGTGGGAGCCCTGCCGAGGCTGGCCAGGGCTGCGAACAGCCCCGGTCGGCTCCTCGCCAGGAGGAGCATACAGTGCATACAGTGGCTTTATGAAAAACCTGCTGCCTGCTATGATTAAAAACAAGGTCTATGAGAGTGAACCAAAATAGTTAGGTTGAAAACCACAGAAACAAAAAAATAAATAAAAAAAATAATTGAAGAGTTTGATAATTGGACACAAGGCACAAGTAAAAAACAGCGAGATAAAATAGAAAAAGAAAAAAAAACCTTTAAATTATGTGTCTTTAATGAGATTTGTAACAATGCCATTTCATCTATTTTGCCTTTATAACACTCTTACAAAAACCTTACGGCATACCTCCAAGATGCAGACCATGATATCAGAGCAATATTTTTGATATTAACGCCTCATCGAGTGAGCTGCTTGTACTGCCAAGTCTATGCAGTTCTCCGCAGGTTTGAGCTGCTTTAAGCTCAGTGTTTGGTTTAAAAGAGCTAAAGTAAAGGAGTGGCTGGTGAAGAAAATCAAAAACCTAGCAACCCACATGTTGGACCAAACCAGAGCTAAAACACCAGTGAATATTGTTCTTTCAGCAGCATATGCAAATTGTATTTTAGGTCGTATTCTCTCCCTCTCAGTAACGCTCTAACATGTATGGCTTTGACTGTGTGCTCCTTATAGGTTCCTTGCACAGACAAATGAACATTATATTTCATCGATGATATTTTTCATGGAAAACCTACATCGCATCTTTGACATAATTTGCAGATTCAGCAGCTGTAAATGAGATTACAACACACACACACATACACTCTGCTCTGTTGTTCAGACTCTCTCACTCTCTCCTTCTGTCTCCCTCATATATACGCTCACAAAGGATTAGTGTGACCGAGGATTGAACTAATCTGAAACTAATCTGGTTACTGTCCCCTGTGACTGTATATCTATTTGCATATTTGTATGAGTGTGTATGTGTACACACAGCATGTACACGCATTTGTGACTTCATTTGTACACACTTATTGTTAATGTGAATAATCATATAGACATGAGTGTCAACCTCTGTGTGTGTCTGTGTGTGTGTGTGTGTGTGTGTGTTTGTGTGTGTGTGTGTGTCTGTGTGTGTGTCAGCCAGTGAATAGCAGATTAGTATTGATCAGTCCAGATTAAATTAGTTTAGCTTGTTGCCTATCTTAGCCAACTACCTGTCGGCAATTGGACAGTAATCATGTCTGTGTGTTTGTGTGTGTGACAGAGAGATTAGAGTAAATTAATTTACCATATTGCAGCAACACTAGTTTAATAAACTACCTGTCAGCAGCTTCACTTTAGGGTTGATTTTAGCTGATACTTACAAACAGGTCAGTGGGTTTATTAGCTTGTAAACTGTATAGAACCCATACCCGTAACAATGTACATTTTATGTACTTCACCACTGAATAGGTGACACAGATAATCATGAAGGGATAGTGAGAAAGACCGTAATATGGGGCATATTATAAAAATCTTCAGTTCTTGCCATTAGGGTATGTTCACAATTATTTCATTCAGATATGCCAGTTGTTTACAAAGTTTTACATCTACAACTACAGAAGGGTATGTTTGATCTCTGGCATAAAAAGATAAAAGCAAAGAAGTAATGTAGACTCAAGCCAAACAAAAGAACAATCAACCCTAGTGTCTTCCTTGCCATAAATACAAGCGATGGCAGGATGACATGATGGCATGATATCATGGAACCAAGATCTTCCATAATTAATCTTCCATTAAGATCAAAATTGTGCTGCAACTGTATCTAACGTATTCAAGATTTTAAGGATAGAGAAAGTGAAGGCTCAAACTAGAGTGATAAAATAGTTAGTTTGAATAGCTGCAGGCAAAATGAAAATAAAAGTGCAGTTTGGTTCAGTCTCACTAACATTGATAAAGTGTCCTGTCAGGTCCTCACAAGCAATAACATGGGTTAAAAACATGTAAACTCTGAAAGTGAAACCAATTATGAATTATTATTCAATTATAACAAATTGCATGGATATTTTTGTTTCAAAAGTAAATTTTATGGTTAGCAATAAATGTGCACTTAATCAATTATTTATGTTGACATGTACTTTGGTAGTCAAGTCTTCACCAAATTTCATCATCTCAATGATGCAAAATGATGCAGAGCAGTGCAATAGTGCCCCAGAGCAAGGTGGGACAGCTAACCTTTGTCAATAACATAATGTGCAACAAATGTACCTTTTTGTGTCTGTCCTTGGAAGAAATTAAAGGCAACTTTACCTTCCTCACAGTTATCTCCCTTATAACCAGTATTGCAGATGCAGGCGCCCATAATGCATATGCCGTGTCCTCTACAGTGGATGTCGATGCACTGGTTGGCCGGCACATCGCATTCAGTGCCTTTCCACCCACTGTAGCACTGGCAGCGGCCTCGGGAGTACTGGCCATTACCGCTGCACAGCACTGGACAGGAAGCTGGACAAGACACAAGCACGGAAGATGGATCAGTTAGAAAAACTGGTTTCACAGACTGACAATTTAGACTCTTCAAACCCCGAAGCTCCTCTTAAGATTTCAAATTTTACCTTATAGACCAAATCAAAATTTTGTTAAATTTGGGGCACATGGCACATGTGCACAAAAAGAGTAAGGAACTTTCCGGCCAAGAAACCGCTTAAAATGAGAAATAGGAGGAAAAACTGATATTTTAAAGGCTCATTATTATGGTTTTGTATTTCTCTGTAATGTAGCACAGTGTTAACAATGTTACTTATAGCATTCTTTCTCAGCCATAGAACTCAAACCATTCTCTGATATCCCCAAAAAATATATATTTAAATGAATATCATAAAAGTGCAACAATTAGTCGACTAATGGCTTGAACTAACTATTAGTCAACTATCAGTCGACTAAGAAAATCTTTGGTCGGGGGCAGCTCCAGTTAGTTGTGCTACATCAATAACTGGTAATATGTGAGAGAGAGGAAGCCCCACTCTGGCTCATCCAAACAACCACCAGATTTAAAAGCTGTGTGTTGGGAGATGGCTCTAATCCATCAAGACTGAGATCACCTATAAGTGTCACAATTTAGATTAGGGTTCAGCTTCTACAAGAGGCTAATATTGTCCTTTTATTATGCTGATCTTCTCCAGTCAGTGTGCTGTGTCTTTGTTGTAATGGATAAGATGCAGTTTAATGGATTACATGCTTTTTAGAGCTTGCCAATACTGCAGGACTGATTCTAATAGGCTAAATCCACAAAAGTGTGTATGGCTGACATTTCCTGAGATAAAAATAGTCAGTTATTAGTCAAAGATAGAAAATCTATGTTGGCTGAAAAAAAGCCACTATGGTATTAGGACTGAACCAAATCTCTCTATGTGCAGAGCTGAATGATGAAGCCAGAAGTGAGCTGCAGTTTCTCTAAAGGCCATTAAATTCTTTCTCCAAGACAACTGTACTGAAATTAGTGGCAAAATGCCCCAAACAAAAGATCTCAGTATTTAATTTCATATTTACTAATATGTCTTGATAGAGAATTCGAGAACCATAATTCCTTTAAGGCTTAAAAGGAGGTATACTTTGTCACAAGTTTACTTGATTGAGGGGTGTCTCAGCCTATCAGAGTCCAGTAAAGTGGGTGCTACTTGCTTGACCCACTTTCCTACTTGAGCTCCATCAATGGGTGACGTCACAGACATTATTTTGAAGCAGTCTATGCTGTCTATAAGTGACTGTAACACTAGCTCACCTGAGTGCATATTTATCAAACTGCTGAAAGTAACATTTTGGAGCTAATGAACAATACAATACAAGTAAAAACCCTTCATTTTTACTCCTACTCAAACTTAAGAATAAAGCAAGCAGTACCTTCAGCATAATGTTGTTTCCAGTGCGGTTAATTTCCTATTATTTCATCCCTTTTTATATATTTATACATTATAAATAGATTAGATTGTAGTTCATTCCCATTTCCTGGAGATTTAAAGAATTCACACAGATAAAATGAACTTTTTAAAAGACTGTAGTTATATATGTTATTGCAAAATAACATATCACTGAATAAATTACGATTTTAGAAAAGAATGTACAATATGACAGTTGTAGGGTCAACCCATATCTTTGATTGGCTATTCCTTTATGTGATCAATCATGTAATCACTTGAGAGTTGCACTTAAAAGTTGATTAATGTGTCTTATTGCTCACACTCAGCCAAGAACTTTTCTACTTTTAAGTCAGCACAGGCTTCAGAGTGTGCAGTCCACACTTCCTGCTGGGATAACAACCTCCCAACAATTACTGCCTCACTGTGGGTGGCAGAGTGTTTGTGTGTGTGCGTGTGTGCAACCTGTTCTCATCAAATACCGATACTTTGTCACGCCCCTCTGGTGTCTCATGCAGACGCACAATTTACCCTTTGGCGTCTGTATAGTGATGCACTGGGCTTTCAACTAATTCCAATGTAGACCCATCCGTGGTAATATTACATGCTCAGAGCAACTGGTGTGGTCTGGTTAGGTTTAGGCACAAATATCACTTGGTTAGGTTTAGGGGAAAAATTGTGTTTTAAGTTAAAATGATCACTTGAAACGTCGTCATGGCTGGAAGCGGGAAGCGAACAGTGGTCTCCTGCAGCAATGTAGCCATCCATCTAGCCCGCCTCCTCCTGAGAACGGAAATGTCACCTTATAGAGAAGTCATCGGTCTCATGGCATCTAATAATGATGGGTTTACATTGGAGTTAGTTGAAAGCCTGGTGCATCCCGTACAGACGCTAAAGGGTACCTTGTGTATCGGAATCAGACACTGAGGGGTGTGACAAAGTGTTTGACGCTCTGGGAATGAGAATGTGCTGGTGTTTGTTTGTGTGTGTGTGTGTGTGTGTGTGTGTGTGTGTGTGTGTGTGTGTGTGCGGTCTGACCTAGCCAACTTTCAGGGACACATTAATTGAAAAGACCAGTTTATCGGGGACGGCTTGTCCAACTGGGGATAAAAGCTGTGTCCCCAGTTCTTAAAAGCTGATTTGGGTCAGTGGTTAAGGTTAGGGTTAGGCAAGTAGTGGTAATGGTTATGGTTAGAGTAAGTCTCCAGGAAATTAATGTAAGTCTATGTAATGTTCCCAAAGGTGAACTAAGTAAACACGTGTATTGTGTGTGTATGTGTGTGTGGTTATGACTTAAGTCACTTTCAGGGACACACACCAGACTTAAAGGGAAACCTCTGTATTTTTCAACCTGGACCATATTTTCCCATTTTGTGTCCAAATGACTAATGGGGGCTGCAAGTAATCCTTTGAGGCAATAGCACCTCATCAATGTCTGTCCTCTGAAAGTGCTTGTTTTTGCCATGGACAGGCTCAGATTGATATTATAAGTGTCTGACAACATTATGGAAACCTTTTTTTTTACCTTTTGCTTGACCTGGTCTGTTTGTTATGTGTCTAACCAAATCTTGCTAAAGGAGAAATTGTGTTCTGAAATCTCACGAGAGTTGAGTTGTTGTTGAAATCAGCTAAATATTCAGCCATGACTTTGAAAATCTTTTAGATAAAACTAAGCTAGGGCTCAATACTGGACTGATTTCAAAAATTGTAGTCCTCATTAGTCACTTAGCCACAAAAAGATGTGAAAATAGGGTCCAGGTTGAAAAATCCTGAAGTTTCCCTTTAAGACCAGTTGATTGGGGATGGCTTGTGCAATTGGGGAAAAAAATTGTATTCCCAGTTGATAAAACACTGATTTTTGGGTCAGTGGTTAAGGTTAAGGTAAGGGTTAGGTTTAGGCAAGTGGTGGTTATGGTTAGGGTTGGGGTAAGCCTCCAGGAAATTAATGTAAGTCTATGTAGATACCCCAAAAGTGATTAAGGTGAACCTGTGTTTGTGTGTGTGTGTGTGTGTGTGTGTGTGTGTTTACCTCGAGAGCAGTCGGGCCCCAGAAATCCTGGAAAACAGTGACATATTCCTGAGAGACAATCTCCGTTTCCATGACAATTCTGAGGACACTCCATAATGGACTCTGATTTGGAGAGGGAGAGAGAGCTGGTTTAAGGGTGCGAGTTAATTGGGTAGGTTGGCAACTGTATATCTTAAGAAATAAAACACACATACATACACACTGAGAGACTGGCCCTCTGTGGTCCCCGTAGTTAGAGCCATTCAATCTAATCAACACATTCTAACATCCAATTATCCTGCTGCCTTTCTCTCGCTCACTCTCTCTATCATGAACCATTGTTGGCTCTCTGCGTACCTAACTGGCCATTTCCTGTGCACACTGGTGGGTCTAATCAAGTGGGTAATGTTGCATGGATTGTGTGTATTGCATATTGTTTTACTTTGAAGTGCACTCGGGCACACTCACAGTATCTCACCAATAATTCCAAGACATACAGTATTCACTCCTACAAACACACTGCAGGGACTCACCTATAACAATAGTATTGTAAGACACTTGTTCTGTGTTGCGTCCGTCATTGTAAAACGCCAGATGCCAGATCCCTGTGTCCAGGTATTGGATGAAGCCTGCCTCGTGCACGTTCACTGAGCGTGTGTGTCGGGCTGCTCCCCCAGACTCCTCCTCATGTCCACCAGCTAAGTGTATATGTCCAGTATCCATGTCACTGAGGGCTCGCTTGTCTTTGGAAATGAGACGACTGCCGTCCAGCAGCTCCACAAAGTCGTACTGGAAGGTGAACATTCACAAAAATGACAACATACCTTGAAGATATTTTATTACAAGACCATTTAGCTTATGATTACAAAAGTAACATTTAGAAAAAAAACAATTAAGAGTTTGCAGGGTACCATACAGTAAAAAAGTATCTTTAGATGCAGTAATGTTAGCTTGTTAGCTGAGTAGCAACTATCTGCAACTAACCACCTCTTTCTCGTAGCTTTAGTGTTGATTAGCACAGTATTTGTTATATATTTGTTGTCTCAGTGGCAAAGGCCGAAGGACAGCAATGCTGGTAAATCCAACTGTCTGTTAGAAAACTACCCAGATCTATTACATTTAGTATGAATATACATGATCTGCAGTGGAATTAGATTTTGATGACCCTCTGATCTTTTCTCTAGAACCACGGTCAACTAAAAAACACTTTAATGACTGTTTTTTCTAGGAAATTTGCTCAGGATTATCCTGATATTTTTATCACACTTTTAGCCCTAGATTGTGGGGTGTAATAGGCATGCCTTAATTAGCTAGTGTGACTTTATGGTTTAATTTGATATTAGTCTTGTTCCTACTCACATGGAAGAGTGTAATTGATTCTGTCTTGTCTTGTTATTGCTTGTGTTTGAATGACATTTGAATCTTATATGCACAAACTTAGATGACCACAGAAAGCTGTAGCATCAAATATTATTAGTAGCTCATGCTACTGTATCACACGGCTTTCTGGAAAATGCTTTACTCAGCTAAGGGTGACAAGACTGGAAATCCTCTCTAAAAGAAATAATGGCAACTTAGATAGAATAGGTTATGACAAGGACACACACACCCCTGTCTATTATCTGAAGTGCTAACATTGAGCTGTGATAGGGGTGGCATTGTATAAAGCTGCCTTTTATAGATAAGTGGATTAGTTCTTTGATAGAAGACATGATTCATCACACAGAGATGTAAGTGTAGTCATTAAATGGATAGTTTAGGTTTGTAAGAAGCTTATCTGCTTCATTATGAACAAAGAATCCATAAAGCACTTGACCTAGACACACTTGCAAAGTTGCACAAGGGACTTGGGGTTTTGACATTTTAGGAGGCAGAAGTTGTCAGCACTTTTGGTATTTGTTAAAAACAGAAAGGCCAGGCGATTCAAGAAGGTTGAGGACAGCTTTATCTTGTAAATATATATGTATAATATATGCTTATTCACCACAGACCTCTAAACATACAGTCGCCCCGGCATTGATCCCAAGATTTCATTTCAGGGACCCAGATGAAAAGCATGCCCTTGCTTCAGTTGAAGTTTGTGCTGCTTAAATCTCATCTTCAACTGTGTTTTTATTTAGCAGCAGACTGCTGTAAATAATTGTGCTGGTGGAAATCCCATTTCTCCATGGCTTCATCTTGTTTCTCTGTCTCATACTATATTTCATCTTATCTTGGTGTCTTGGCCCATGTCAGTTTTACAGCTTTACATCTACATATGCAGATATGCATCTATTGCACGCTTAAATGTTTTGACTGGGAATTCCTCTTATTCGCACACATTTGCTTCCATCTTTCTTTTCCTGTTCAGATTCTGTTGGGAGTTTCTCTTTGTAGGCTCACACAGTTTACATGTAGCGGTGCTTGGTAACTTAGGTTGGTAGATACTTGATAAAGCTTTATGAATAAATGAACTTGAACTTGTATGTGCATGCATATGCAGGTATCTGTACATCCTACCTGCGTGTGTGAGGGCGGTAGGCCTTTACGTCCATACACTCCAACAAGAGCATCTCTCTGGACAGAGATGTTGAATTTCAAGAACTGTGGTTGGTCAATATATAGCTGGGACCTCCAAAACACACCTTGGATAAAGGCGACAACAAAAAAGTAGGGGTTGAAATCAGTGATTTAAATATTTGAACACTCTCTTATTCATGTCCAGAATTTTCTCCTCTGTATCGCCTATAAAAATCAATATAGTTACTGTACTCACACATAAAAAAAAGAGATACTCCACACTCACAATATGAGGACATATTTCAATTACTGTATCATATAATTATTTTACATTAAAACTGTAGCATTTCTGTTTTAATCAAAGCTAACTGAAAGTAGTAAATTTAATTGAAATGTTTGGAAAGTTAGTGAGAATAAACTTCATCTGTAGTTTGCATTCTAGGTATCCAAATTATCCACAAAATACAGTCATTATGCACAATTCTTGCGATATGCAAATATCATTCAGTTATACTTTGTACTAAAAAAATATATAATGCATTAATTAGTATTATTATTAGTAGTTGCTTCACAGTGGTGTAGTGATATGGCATGACAGGCCTGTTTGTATGTGTGCATGTGTGTATGATTAACCTGGTGGAACATCTTGTATGGTTCGTCTCCCCACATCCACCTCTCCTGTGTCTATGGTGTTGTTCTCTAGAAGAAACATTTTACCTGTAGAGAGAAAAACACAGAGACACAACGTTCAGGAAACGTAAAGGATTCTTTTTCTTCTTTTTATCCATATAATTGTATTTCTGCAATGGCAAAAATATAATTTAACACTACGACTGGGGTGTATCAGGGTGCTGAAATCTGCAGACAAAAGATTGACCTTGGATGCAGACACTGTTTTTTCTGGTCTTGAATATGAATGATACACACAGCATCTGATCATCAAGTTACCACATGGGCTCATTTAAGTGTCATATTGAAACTTAAAATTGAAATGTCAGCCTGACCTAAAAAGTGTTGAGGTTCCTTGTCATGAATACAACTAAACTGTCATTTATGAAACATATGGACACCTGCTTTCATAAATACCATATGTCCTGGTTTATGTGTGACATTATAGGAATCTTTTGAGTTCACAGTGTGACCCCTGCACTGAGTTGCAATATGGGTTTGTAAGAGATGTTATTTCTGAACAGGGATGACAGATGACTCATAAGTCTGAACTGTAACTCTGCAACAGTCTGTTTTAGGAGAAGTTACTAACCCGAGTTTGCATGGCCACCAGTTTAATGACTCATTTAATACTTTATGTGACAAAACATCTGGTAAATATTAGGCGACTCAAACAATAAGGTTTGAGAAACGTTCTGTTTATGGTTAAATCAGAAAAACTGTTGAAAATGACACCTCACTCACAGTTACCTGAGTTGGGATTTAAACCTTTGTCATTGTAATTAAATGTAAGAAGACTTGCTTTTATTCAGTGCATGCACTATTGCGCTGGAATGGTTACATCGCTGTTTAAAGTTTGTAATTTCATAGGCCCTCCCTGTTCATAACATCACACTTTAACAGCTGAAGTCATGACATTTGGGCATTAAACCAACACTGACTCAGTGTGTGTCTGTGTGTCTGTGTGTGTGTGTGTCGTTACATTAATATGAGCTGCAACATATGACACACATCTCTAAGCGCAGCTCAAATACACACACACATCCATCGCTCTTTCTCACACAACACACTTGCACTACTGGCCTTTCTCTCTTTCACTCAATGTTACGGGTAATTAATGGTCTTGTAATAGAAGTCCTAATATTCCTAATTGACACACAAATGTCACAGCAGGAGAACAATTGGTTTTTAACATCTGCAGCAGCCAATAAGAACTAACCCTGTTCAAGAGAGTTACAACATATTTCTGCCTCTTCTTAATTCTTGATTCTTTATTTCTCTAGTGTGACCCATGAGAGCAAACTACTAAGTCTTCTTGCCCTGAGAGTCTGATTCTGAGTCCCTCTACTCACTTTTTAAAAACGTTGTTCATCTCTTGAGAAAGCTGACCTGCTTTGAGTTCATATGACACTATTTAAACTGTGAGTCTTCTAATGTTGGCAGCTCTGGAGCAGCTGAAGGTTCAGTCTCGTGAAAGCATCTTGAAAGCTTTGTCAATGAAAAGGAAACATTTAAAATTTAACTCTCCCTTTCTACACTTTTTTAAGCTTTACAACTTCCAGAAAATGTCCTGCTTTGATGTGTAGTGTCCCCCTCACTCATCTCTCTCTCACTCTCCATCCAAGTCTGTTTCTTCGTTTGTGAGGAAACAAGAGATGAGCAGAAAGTAGAAGGAAAGACAGCACGGAAGGAGGAACAAGCAAGAGACAATGAGTGAATGATGGAGACATTAAAGAGAAAAAGAGTGAAAGGTAGAGAATGACCAAAGAACAGATTTTGATGTGTGTGTGTGTGTGTGTGTGTGTGTGTGTGTGTGTGTGTGTGTGTGTGTGTGTGTGTGTGTGTGGTTTAATAAAGTCTTGATTGACAGGATGAAGTCACCTTCACATGGCCAAGCAAGACTTTATCAAGGTACAACAACAACTTTTGCCCAACATCTTTACATTTTTATCCTGCATTGATTATTATGGTTTACAATGCATTACCAATAGCTCTGCTAACCTGTTAACCTCCCCTAACAAATAAAGTAAATAATCAGTACATTCATACAGATATGTAAATATAAAAACACATCCGTAAACATGTATTCTCCAACGAATTGCTGAATGATCATTTCCCACAGACAATCAATTAATCCTACGCAAATGCATCCACAAACATATTTTTTAGCTTCTTGCAAGAAAAGGAAGATGGGAGGTTATACATAAACAACAAACCTTGACAGGTTGGTTAGGCTTAGATTAGGTCAATATTCCTTTCAATGACATTAAATGTGGTGGTATAGCTGGCATCCTCCCCATTCCATTTCAAGACATCACAGAAACATCTTCAGCTCACGTGGAGCTATCTGTATGTTTTGCCCATGTGCTCAGTTGGGTCTTTGCATTACCTTGTGCACTGGCACTGAACATAAATTGTCCTCTCCTATTAGTTGCATAATTATGCCTCATAATTGCAATAATTAGAAGACAGTGTTGTCTGCAGTGCTGCGTTATGAGGAGTGTACAACTTCAACACTACAGCTAGCACAAGGAAAGGCATTTTGAGTGACTTCTACAGCATATTTCTGTTTAAGCTGAAATATGCTGCAAACTGGAACAAACACTTTTTTTGCCACTCAGAGTGAATCTTTATCCCGTTCTGGTGTTTCAGTAGGAACTCACCATTGTCTGTGGACACCATAAAGGTGTTGGGAGTCGTATCTCTTCCTGCTCCTCCGTTTTCAAATGCCCCGTATCCATCACTCTCCTGAAGCTGCCAGTTGAGACCAAACAGGTGCATAGCTGGAGAGATGAGGGGGGGAAGAGAGAGGAGAGGGAAAGAAAACACAGCAAGAAACGGACAGGACTGTTAATACAGTGTGTAAAATGAAAAGAGAGCAAAAGTAATGCAAAGGACAAAGGAAAATTAGGTGATGAAATAGGAAAATGGTAAAAAAATGATAAAAATTTATGTCTATCTGGGTCACAGACTAACAAAAGGAGAGAGAGATGTGAATGTGTGCGTGTGTGTATATGTGTGTATACACTCAGGGCAATGCTAAGTGTACTGAGCATTAACGGCAGCGTTCGAGCTTAAGGATGTCCCGTTGTCACAACAATACGGTGTATAGGACAATTCTGAGATAGTAGAGAAAAAACGTCAAGGCAAATTTTGAAATAGGTGTTATTTGGATAAACTGACCACATATGGGAAGCTAAATGGCAGTTTAATCTTTGCCATGATGCCATTGCTGCAAGTGTTATGCTGAATTTAATGACCCATCACATTTTGTGACCTTCCCTGATATTCATCTCACTCCTCATGCCTAAACAAACCGAACCAACACTGCAGCTCACAGAATCTAATGAGTTACCAAATACAGTGTATCACCTGTTGGTGCAAATGCATTCTGGGATACCCAGTCAGCTCCCGATGTAGCAAAAAGCCTACAGTCAAAAAATGCTGAAGTGGCTGAAAAACACCGGGGATAAAGCAAGTAAGCCCCCCAAAGTAAGCCACAGTGGAGAAAGGGGAGATGTGTCGGGCTGCTGCGTCTCTCCTGAGTTTTGCTCATTTATGTAGTTTATCATTTTGCTAGCTAACTTGAAGCTGCATTTCTGGAAAGCTAGCTAGCCAACGTAAACATCTCTCTCTCTCTCTCTCTGTAAATGTACATTAGTTGTCAGATGCTGTGTTGTTATGCTGAACATCCTTACTGACATTCAGGGCACAAAATTAGCACCAGCCAAATATTGGTAAAATATTCAAGTGGCTGGTAGATTTGCTTCACTCACCAGCCAAAAACAATGGTAATCTATTGAGTGGCTGCAAGGTATACTATCCTGCAAAAATGGCGGCGCCGCCCCAGAATTCCGTGTAGCCTAATAATGACGTGAGATATAGGGAACAGGAGAACGTTAAAGAAGAAGTGCAATGTATTTCACCAATTTTCTCCAACAACAAGAGAACAGCTGCCATTATTGTTAGGCGTGATCATTATGCATGGCTGCACATTGAAAACAGCACAATAACCCAACTTTAGATAAACCATCATCACAGTGATATCTCAGTCATCATTATTAAACATCAGAAGGATGATCAATGATTCATTTTATAGCGCTCATATTGAAACAGACTTTACAAACAGGCTTCACAATTTAAATTAAAATGGAAATATTATTGATACAGGGAAATAACACCTTGAGCGTAAATAAAGAGTGATAAAAATTCATCACTTATAAATCATTTAAAAGTTTATAAATGCACCTTTGATTGACATTTTACCAGGAGGCAGTGAAGGCTATAAGAATAATAACATAAAAAAACCAACCTCAAAACAGATGTAATAACAGAGCATTTTATTTTGAAACACTGCAGTCGTTTTATGCATCTGATCTTGTTAAAAACACCTCTCCTTTAGAGGGGGGCAGCAGTAAGGATACAATGATGAGACTGATGTACAGAAGAACTCAAAACAGATTTAAACTATGAAGCTGCATCATGTTTAATATAAAATTAAGTGTTGAGAACTTCAGTGGTGAACCAGAGTGAGTCAATGAAGTGATGTGTCACTGAAACAAAGTTATTAAACTATATTTATTATGTGGAATGAAAAAAAACAACAACATCAATTTGGGACAATGGTTGATAAGTTTGGGACAGTTGACAGTAAAATTGGGGACAGTTGTGGGACACTGAGGAAAAAAAGTGAATATCGAGCCCTGGTTAACACTATGCTTTTAGAAACATGAATAACATTTACAATGCTCTCAGGCTAGGTACTCAAAATAAATGAGCAACTGCGCACACACACATGGACACACACACACACACCAGTACCCTGGGATAGATAGAGTGGAGTGTGTAAGCATCAAAGGAAGCCTCCGGCTGCTAATCTGACATAGCACAATACAACGCTCATCTCTACCACCGATGTGTTTTCTCTCCTTCTCTTTCTGTGTGTGTGAGAGTGTGTACGCACCCTTGGGCTTGTAAATCATCTGCTCACTTGCTATCTCCCTCCTTCTCCTCTTTTCCAGACAGAAAAGAAACAACATCCAGACCCTATTCACCATGACACCTCCTCTAACTTTCATTCACCTACATATATTCTGCATGGCGTCTGCTGAATTATGCTGACTGTCTGATGAAGAACTGCACAGCTGATGTGGCATTTTATAGAATGAAGCAGCAGAGGGTTTTGGTTTTCTACTTTGCCTCGTCAATCCAACAGAATTACATACAATTTAATATTGTAGGCTGTAGTCTGGGTTTACACACATCTCAGCCAAATGTTTCCAGTCTATACCTGGGGATAATTAGACACAATTCAAAGTACAATTGACCTGAGCAGACCCAGAGAGAGAACACAAACACCGGCAGCAGCATGATGCTCCATCAATTAACAAGCAGCCATGGTCAAAACAAGTGTCATTTTTCTCCTGTGATGATTATGAAGCACCACATGATCACAGCTGATGACCAATCCGCTTGGATCCACTATCCACTGATATTAGTCATAATGACACAAAAAATCCCAGACCTGCAACAATATGACGGCACCCCACCTGGATCTGATTACAGTGAATATAATTTGGACCTGACCTGGTCTCAGTTCCTAGGAACCAGGTGGACCAGTCTAGTTTAAAGTCCCTCTAGCAAACCTAGAAACTGCAATGTTACACTCCCCAAAAAGTGTTACAAAGAACTACATACTGACCATTTTGTTAAATATAAAGTTTGTCCTGAGGGTGACCCTGGAGGAAAGACCACTGGTTAATTAAAAATGAAAGGGTTTCAAAATAGGATAAACTGTAGCAGAAGTGATCAGTAAATTTCATGGGAATGATATGCCCATTAGATTTTTATATTTCGTGCAAACACATTTTAGGAGAGATCCCCAGTGTAACAGCCAATACTTAAAACTCCAGCATATACCGTTTAAGATTTATGCCTCATTTTCTTTTTGCACAATCTCACCATCAAAATGTCTAAAGTGATTTAGACTTTTGAAGTAGCTGTAAACTGTAAAGTTACTTTAACCTGTACTGTGAGTAAAAATCATCAATGTTCAATTAACTTTTAATAAAGTAGTGAAACATATTTCACAGCATGTTTGAGAAAAAAAGTGAATGTCCAATGTGACATGTTTTGTTTAATTTTGTCATTTATATACTATGTATCTTGGTTCATTTTGTTCTTTTTTATTACATCATAAAACCACCTTTCATTGTCACTAACAGTACAATAATACTAAACAACGCTGAACTGTTGAATTTATCAATCACATTCACGTGTTGCATGACCATACAGTTCACATTTTATGCAGTGGGACAGTGCTGAACCTAACACAATGCAACTCAGAGAACTTATTAACATAGTAACATAGCAGTTCACAGAGCTTTCTAAACTGTCTGTTCTGTAAAAGAGCCTGCAGAAGGCACTGCCAGATCATACACATATGGTCAGCTATGGTATTTGAATCATATCTGATTCAGAACGCAACTACAGTGCCAACATAAGTGATAGTGATATAGTGATAGCTGTTATCATAAGCCAATATTCAGTGTCCTCAAATTAGATTGTTTTTATGTCAAACAAAACAAAGGATCAACCCAACCCTAACCCTAACCCTAACACCCTAACCCTAACCCTTCCCTAATAAGTTTAGGAGCCTCTAAAAAGCAGACACACCACCATGGGACATCAAAATAAAACACACAAAACCCTGATTGTTTTCCATCTGAGAGAAGTTTGATGAAGAGGTCCATGTTCCATGACAATACAGTACGTGACACAGTGATGCTACACAAATCAAAAGCAGTAACCTGTTTGTGTTGGTTTAAAATGGAGAAACCTTTGAGGGACCCTGGACTGGACTCCTCACACAGCAGATATTACACAGAGTCATGTCAAGGACCAATTACTGATTCAACATGGGAATATTTAGTGAGAGAAACCCCTGTCGTGCCCCCCCCCTCCCTTACCCCCAACTCACGCACACACATATACACACACACATGGATTCTGCACACATGCACACCTCTTTGCCTCATTAAATTAGAGCCGTGCTGTGCCAGCCTGTTACCCACAACCCCTCCTGGTGAGGACAGGAGCAAAGGGTCATGGGAGAGTGCTGGCTAATCGACAGGAGCCTGTATGCATTTGTGTGTGTGTCTGTGTGTGTGTGTGTCTTTGTGATAAAGTAAGAGGATTAATGGCCATGGTAACAGTCATACAACATTGGTTCTCTCTATCAGAACCTTTTTAGGAAATTTGGAAATTAACAGAACATTTCAGAAAAAAATTGTTGTGTATTTAAAGAAGGTAAAAAAGTCAGTTTGAAAACTTTAAAGTCATATATATTCTTGGTACATGGTAATGAGGCTAATATCAACTATACATACATGCATCACAGGGGGACAGGTTGCTATCAATTCCACAATATTTCCCATCTTTCATACAAACTAATTGGTTTGTAAATTTGAAGCTGTGATAAGAAGCGGTGCTGGAAACCATCTTGTGGAAGCTTTCTTAAAAACTCCTTGCAGCAGGTGAACCACTCGGATCGATGGAAGATGAAGTATCCTACTGTGTTCAAAGCAGGACAGGAATCAACAACCCAGCGAGCACTATCAGCCTTTACTGTGTCCGTCCAGAAGAGCAAACTGATCCGAGTTCACTGAGCGGGCCTGCAGCAGCCTGATCCACCACTTGAAAGGCAAGAAATGTGTTAGGAACAAAAGACGTTGTTTATGGATGAGGCTGAATAAGCTGTTTCACTTCTTGTATTTAAGTGGTGTACTCATGGATGAAGCTGTTAAAAAAGTCTCATCCACTAAAAAGAGTATACTAACAATGTGAGGCAGCTATAACTGCTGACAGAACAAATGTTCCCATCACATAATGAGTCTCTATATGTCCGTGGTCCACCCACACAGGTGTTTTCACATATGTTGCCTGATTAGTGTGGGTGTGTAAAGACTACACTTAAAGACCATTTTCATAGCAGACATAGTATTATTATAGATAATAGCAATAATGATAGCCCTGTTCCAATTAAGTGACCCAGGAGGCCATTCCAGTGGGGATGCAAGCATGAAACTCCTTGTCAAATTCCACCTTTATCATCTTGATTTCTTGTAGTTAGGTGACCTGTGCTCTACCCAACAACAACCTGAGGAGATCTCTGATCAACCAGAACAACACTGTGTGTGTACAGGACCTTCAAAAATCATTTTACATTTCTCAAAATCCTATTTTCATAGGATTTTGAGAAATGAATAGGAGCATTCATTTAGATTTTAAAAGATTAGACATTAAAACACACTTTTATACTATCAATGAGAAAGATGACCCTGAATCATGTGACAGTTATTAAACTATGTACATTTTTTCTCTGACCATGAAGATGTTTGCACCACTCAGAAACGATGTCTGTTCTTCTAGAGTAAAACTAAAAAACATATAACAGTAAAACATCATTATCAACATTTACTAAAGTATTAAATTGCAGTATGCTTTTAAATCCAGAACCAATTCCATAAAGGACACATTTAAATCAATATTTAATTCAGTTCATCTGAAGAACACAAATACTCAACCCCATATCTCTGCCCCTGAGCTATGTTTTGGACATAAATGCTGAACAGCAGGAGTGCTACAAGAGAGCAGTGCTTTGCATTTATGACACAGTGTCCTTGTTATTTCACAAACTACTTACATGGCAGATTCATAAGAGATTAAAATCAACCTCCTCTAATTATTACAAATCATTATGCTGCAGCTCTCGAGGTGATACTACACCCATGGTAGTATAACTTAGGCCTGCATGCAAATGTTCCAAATGCAGAGATAATAATAACAAAATAATTCCTGGAAAAATTGAAACTAAGCAGTGTATCCTTATTATTTGACCTATTTTGACTCACACTGATAGGGCTAATCAGATGAAGTGGTTTTAGTGAAATGTGAGGGGAGAAAAATCGTCTCTGCAAAAAGTACCGGACCAAAAAAAGACTTGAATTGATGAAGTTTAGAGAATCATTAACAACAACAATCAATCAACAGCACATCCCAGTGGGAGTCACAAAGACACTTGCATTGTAATGGCTTTACTGAATAAAGATGTAACAGGTCTTGTAGCTGCTGAGCATTTGTTTGATGCAGGGCCCTGTTTTATGGTGTACAGCTTGGCTCAATTAGTCACAGAGGAAGGTTTTATATGTGTACGTTTGTGTCTTTGTTAATACGATCTTGCCTAGTTTAGCGTATAAACTCAGTGACCAGAAAAACAGCCACTCCACTTCTACAGAAAGAGTTATACGCAGGTGTATCCGGCAGCTCCACACTTGTTTTGCATGTCAACTGTTTATTAAGAGTGGGCTCAGAAAGTAATCTTATCGACTTTGGTAAACTGGGGGGTAATGGGTGCCAAGAGGGCAGGTCTGAGTCACTTTCAGCCTGGAATTTTATATGTCAGCCATAAAAGTCAAGTCAACAATCAGACTAGACACAACTTAGCAAAATTTCACCATCTACTGTAGCTCAAACCTGAAATGAATATAAGTACTTTACAACTAAAGAGATATTAATGTTTTGGTCTGCCTTCTTAGGACGACACTGTAATACATTTTTCATTATTTATCAGATCCTAAGAACGAGAAAATAAAATCAGTTTAAGACGTCAATATAAAAAATAAAAAATTGTTAATGAGCTTGTTTTAGATTGGTGTATGTGCTTTCATTGAGATTTAGAAACAGCTAAAGCAGTAAACAATGGTTAGTGATGCACAGGCTACAGTAATAAACCATGTAAGAAATACTGGTGTAAAAAGTTAGTAAGAAGTTCAGCCCATATTTTTTCAACTGCCTGAGGAAATACAATCTTAAGTTTGCTTTGTTGATGAGGGAGTCTGCATGGTTATTCCATGTGTACTAAGAAACACACATATTTTAACAGATACATACATATTTCATGGATTTCTCACAGAATGTTGTTAAAATCAGTGGTTGTATCGAGGTAGCTCTACTTGTGACTCTTCTATGAATTTTTCAAGATGTAACAATTAATCTTTACAGCTGTAGTGATATACAATCTGAAATGGCTCCATTTCATTTTGATGTTTTTTTTTTTTTTTTTACTTTTCTCTGCTCTCCCTTAAACCTTTAAGCTTTATTTATTACATTTATATAGGAACAAAAAAGCTTTCCTCAGACATCAAGCCAAATACATCTTCCAGCCAAGACATGAGGGTAATTCAAGAGGAAACACACACACACATACATGAACATGAAATTGCACACAAGGGTACAAAGGCACACACAGTATGATTGACACATATATACCCTAGAAAAAACACACACAAGAACAGGCATGGATCATATGTTGTCTGGTATGTCATTATGTCAGTTTGTCAAGGCCAAAGGTACACTGTGTGTGTGTGTGCATGCGTGCGTGTATGTGTGTGTCTGGGGTATATGCGTTTGCCAATCAAAACATGTGTGCCTGTGCACCCTTGATATGTTGCTCAGTGTGTGTGTGTTTATATCTTTCTGTGTGTTCTACTGCATCTCTAGTGTGGATAGCTGTGAGTATCTGCCTGTGTGTTTTTGTGTGTTCATTCATGTGTGTGAGACAGATTCATGTGTGTGTGTGTGTGTGTGTGTGTGTGTGTGTGTGTGTGTGTGTGTGTCAAGAGTAAAATCCCAGGAAACTCTAAACAGATGCTTTGAGTAGAAAAAAACCCATCTTTCTAGAAATGCTGCTGGGGGGAGCTCAAGATACACACATACACATCCACATAAATGGGCAGGCATGTAACAACAACCCCCCACCCCCCACCCCACCCCACCCCACACCCACAGACTAGCCTGTGGCAACAGATCTCCAAGTCCAAGGACCATCTGAGCTCCAATCATAATTGCTTCTGTTCATTGTGGGAATCGATGACCTTTAGAAAAAATACCACTCTTCCTCCCCTCTGACTCATTTTTTTCTATCAGTCTTTCCTCTTTTTTTCTCTCTGGGCTTTTTAAAAAAATATCGCTTGCACACCATCTAAAAAGGAGCAAACTACCCTGACAGATCTTAAGCGGTGCAGGAGAGAAGAAAAAGCACTGAAGCATGTTTTGTATGAGCTGTAAATGCAAGGTGTCCATAGGGATTTTGAAGGCTAATACTAATTTGTTTTTCTTTTTGGAGTGAAGCCGGCACATACAAATATGTTGTGACTCTTCTCAGATTTCAGGTTCAAATTTGAGTACTTTCACCTCAAAAGTGAAAACACAATTTGAGTGCCCAGAAACAATATGTATTCCAAAATGTATTCTTAAAGCCCTCCTCATAGGACATTCTCCACTACTTTTATGCAAATGCAAACGCCTCCAGTGGGTCCAGTGAGGTTGAAGAGGTTAATGACTGCAGTGACACACTCTTACAATAAGAGTGTGAAGTCAAGTTCATCACAAAAGTAATGTTTGCTTTTGGGTTGACTGATGACTGTTTGGTCAAATTTAAAAATTAATTAAAATGTAATAAATTTAACTTTTTAAGTCTGTCTTAAAACAGCAGTCAGGAGCCCAAATGAACATTGAAATAGGTTTTTCTTACAATAATCATTCCTCCTGTTCATACTGACCATTAGAGGATCCCTTCATAACGCTGCTACAATGTATTTCTGTGCAAAAATGATCTTTTAACAGTCAGTATGAACAGGAGGAATGATTACAACGAGGAAAACCTCTTTCACGGTTCATATAGACACCTGACTTGAATAACTGTGAGCCTATCTTTTAAGTCTTCTCAGTGGCTTAAAGGATCATTTTTCAGAGCTGCCATGTCTGTAATTACACTTGCATTCACCCACAATTAATTTCAACATAGTTGTATAACATAATTGGGCTGATCAAGTGGTCAATGGTGAAAAGCACTGAACGTAGAGTTGCACTGGATTACTGAAGACATGTACACACTCTTCCTTGCGTGCCATGAACTCTGAGTTATTACTCTGAGAAGATTCCGGCCTTTCATCAGCCCTGGAAGTCCTGCTGTGAACAAAGCATTCCTGCTATTTGAAGAACTACATATTTGTCCGTCATCAGTATTATGCAGGTTTCCTCTGATGAAGGGATGATCAATCTCCTATATCAAACTTTTACTTTGTTACATAGAAATTCTGTGATTGAAAAATGATCATGTGACCCATTTTCCTGATTCTGACAGAATGATGTTCAAACTCTGATGGTACTGTTTGCTAACAATTCATCATATCCCACTCTAATGATGTTTCCAATGTGGGTTCCAGACATTTTACCATTAAATCTGCCTGAGATATTAGTCACATCACCCGTAGCACATCCTGGAAAACGGTGGTAATTCAGAAAGGGAGGAATAAGGCCTGGAGAAAGGAAAACCCTGGCAGTCTGGGTTATCTGATCGGCTCATACCACAGAGTGAAAACCAACAAGAATACAAGAGCGGCTGATGCAGAAAGACTCAGAGAGGGAAGAGAGCTGGACAAGATTGGAAGAGAGATGAGGAGGGATTAACATTGGACAAATCAGGGGAAGCACAAATAAAAGTCTCATTTGTCATCCTGTGCCTGGGCCAAACTAACCCTTTGGACTAATGTGTGTGCATATATTCACAGCAGTGATGAAATGTGTGTGTGTGTATGTATGAGAGAGAGAGAGAGAAAGCATGTGTAAGAGTGTGTGTGGGCTTACCTATGCAGTAACAGAGCAGGACAGAGAGCAGCACAGACAGCCCTACTGCACTGAGGGCTGTACACCTAAAAAAAAAAAGAAAAAAAAAAAAAAGATAAAAAGATAGTTGTGTTACTTCCACCTTCTTCAGTATTGGTTTTGTCTTCAATTACCTTCACAATACAAAGAAACAACAGCTTCACAATTGTTTTGTTTTGAATTTATGATCACCTTTCAAAATACACTCCATTTGCATGTGATGTATGTAATGCTGCCTTATGGCAATACATTTAGATCTTTCATGAGTAATCATCATCATTGTCATTGATTGATTCGATCTTGAATGTCTTCTGCACAAAAGGAGTTTTTAATTGCAGACCTGCCATCCCTGTATAAATTTTTGGAGTATCACTTTGGCAACCTAGATGCATCAGATGTGAATCACTGTTTGCACAATGAATTGTTGTACATAATTACATATTGTGTACTTAATTTGCAATGGGAGGTATTTCCTTTCCTTGAAATTTTCCTAGAGTGGGCTAAGTTATAGACTGCCAACACACACACACACACACACACACACACACACACACACCACTCTTTTCCCTCAATTCTCTCTTCCAGTATCTCATGGTGATTTTTCCTTTCTTCTTCCCCTCACTTCAAAGTGTCCTCAGTGAAAAGCTGGCAAGGCTACTTTTCGTGTGTAACGTTATGTGTGACCAGGGGCAGCAGGTGTTTCAGATTAATTAGTGACCTTGTTAATTGGCGACCGTCAGCCATATGCGTCTGTGGTTGTCTTAGTTACGACAGCTGTTAAAAACAGGAAGAGAATACATAGCTGTCCTTGTGAATGCCTCTTAGGTATGTTTTGACATTGTAATGACAAACTAAACAATCTGAATCGTCTGTGGAGTCTTGTTTGAGGAAACGTATCTAACTAACTAAAACTCAGTTGCATTCTGAATGTTGCTTGAAAATGTTGAAAACAGGAGGAGAGCAAGTGTTAACGTGTCACGTAGAAGAACTATTCAACCCTTTCAGATGTAAAAAAAGGGAAATGTTTTATTACGGGATTCAAACTCATACCATTGTGGGAAAATAAATGAAAGTTGGAAGACTATTCATTTGGGTGTTAATATACTTCTGGCCATATAGTGAATGTTTTGTATTACTGATAATCTATCTTGTGTTACAAATGAAGATTTAATCTGAAGCCTATATATAATGTGTTTATCATATTTACATGTAAACTATAACATAGACTTAAGGCTGCTAACATAAATAGATAATTATGTCTTAGTGACAAATCTGTGTTTAACAGTCGTATTTGTGTTGGAAACCAGTGACATACCAAAATGGTCTTAAGTGTATGGGCAGTGTGGTCATAAGTTGATCTGGCTGCCTCTTGTTTTTAAGAGATGGCTGGCTGTATGATGTATGAGTTGTTTCATGTTACACCTACAGCATGATACTGTGGTGATAATGACACACTGGAATAGTCTTCTGACTTTCATGTCACATTTCCCTCTTTTTACCTCTAAAAGGGCTGAATAGTTATTGTATGTGACATGTTAACTCAAACAAGACTCCAAAGACAAAAAGGTTCATTTAGAGTATTTTTTAGAGATAGACATTCACAGGAAGAGCAGCTTGCTCTGACAGTCGCCAGTTAACAGGTCACTAGTTAATCCAAAACATTGGTAATGTAGGTTAGAGAAGGCTAAGTCTTCTCTAAATTTACTGCTAGCTATATTGTGCACCCTACACTGCATACTGGTGAATAATGGAAATTTCTGTGTCAGCAGTTCAGCGGTTGAAAAGACAGCAACATGTTATGTATCCCTGAAGTTAGCAACAGCCTGTTAGCTACACCATTAGCTAACGTTAGTACTATTGAATCACAAGCATTTGTGGTTTGAATGCCTGTTTTCAGTCAAATGTATATCAAAACTGTAAGTGCTATAGCTAATTTTGTTCAGAAAAAATTAAGACTTTCCAGTCAACAAATCTCACAAGCAAGCAGACATATCTACGAGCATCACTGGTAAAATAGAAATACATGGGCTTTACTGAATTGAAGGATTCCTGCAGCAACTTCTAGGTCCACACAGTGTGTGGCATGACTGACATTAAAAGCTATTGTACAAGGTAAACTGTCATTGGTCATTTCTGTATTGGTAGACAGCTTATTGATAGGAGAAGAAACAATAATACCAGCTTAATGTCTCGATTGGCTCAGCTCTATTTATCTCTTACATAAGTGTAAAAAAAAGACAATTGGCCTCTTTTTGTGTACCTTAAAGTAACAACTCATACCAGAATAGATGTCAAAATGTGTGCCTGCTACACGAAATGCATGCAGGTTGGCAGGTCATGTTTTCTGCTTGTGTGAAATCTCCAATAATATTGCATTGTACAAAAATACAGCTGAACAATTAAAACAGTGAATACCAACAATGACGCACTATTATTATCAACCATAAAACCATGAGAAATTACATTTTTTTCATTGTTTGTCATACAATGATACAGTGATAGATTAGATAAATAATTACATTAGTCAACTACTTTCTTAATGCTGTTGGAATTGGTTATTTTCTAGGGTCATCTTTGAGGTTTCAAGTCTCCCTTTGTTGTACCTCCCTGGATGCTCTTGTCAGCAAGCTAGCCAAGTCTCACCAATTAGACAGCAGATGGCTGGTGATGGCCGCTGCTTTTGTGGCTACAGTTACTGCCAAGATGCAGTCAACTATTAGATGTAAATCAAAACTTCATAACCTTCTGTCTTTGATGTCACATGTCCATATAACCTGTGCGTTTGACATAATCTAGTGAGGTTGTTGTGGGATGTGAGTCAGTGCCAGCATGTAGCCATAGCCACAGTGACGTGCATGCTGTCAATTCATTAATTTATTCATTCATTCATTCATTCAAACCTTTATTCATACAGGTTAGGCCATTGAGAGAAAGCTCTCTTTTTCCAAGGACACCCTGATTACAATACAAATATAATATATAAGAAACAATAATCGGCAAATGTAAAAAGCAAATATGAACAGATAAGCAACAAGCAATATAAAATATAAGAAACAATAAAAGCAATATATAAAAGCAATGAAACACATAATATGGAACATTTTAAGGCGATAAAAGCAATATAGGCACATAAAAGTTAAAGCTCAATTAAAACACACACATCCACACTGCCCTGTGTCAGCTAAAAAAGATTTAAAATGATTAAAAGGGATCAGCTCGTCTAATTTTACTATCTTCTGCAAGTTGTTCCACTTGTGTGGAGCATAATATTTAAAAGCCAATTTCCCAATATCAGCGTTAACATGTTGATTTTTAAGGACCAAACAGTTTTGGGACCTAGTGCAGTGTGAAATTGAACAACAGTTAATAAGACATGTCAGGTACCCAGCTTTGTATATAAATAGGATGCAGTGCCATTCTCTTATCACTGCCAACGACTGCCACCCTCTCATTAAGAATACAACAATGTGTTCTAAAGCCATCCCCAGTTATGAACCTAAGGGTGCAATGAAAGATCACTTATTGGTGGTTAAGTTACTATAGCCAGTGATAAAGTGTCTAGAGAGGATTAGGGCACATCATTATAGTTGTAGAAACACAGAAGAGAAATAAAGTCCTTGTTCATGCAAAGTCACATGAACGTCACTCCCATTCTTTAAGACAGATTTGGATGAGACTGCTAAAGCTAGTTAGCAGCTATGAGCCACACCAAAGTAAAACAGGTTCACCTAAAAACTGAAGTCTCTCGCAGATGTTGCAAGGTTAACACACTGATTCGGACTGACACATCAAATTTTAGTAAAGTATCAACCTGACCACCTGATGTTATTTCCAAGCAAACATGAGAACTATATTCATACAGATAATATAAGGCTGATAGAAGCTTTGGATAGGTGATACATTCTGCCAATGTAAATGTGAAAATTACCAGTCATATCAAATGACATATTCAGTGCTTCATCAAGAACAGTTTTTTTCCAGATAGAAATTGTCTCAAAACTGCATTTAGACCATTCTGGCATACTAAATCTCCACAATCTAGGATGTTTGATTAATTAGCTTAACTGCTGACTTCCCGTGTGATTCTATACTTCAGAACCCTGGTACCATGACTTAATTTTTCTTCTTACTAAATTACCACAGAGTAGCTGGAGGTGCCATGTTATGAAAGTTTGTGTGAAAATTCAAGTACTATAGGGCTAGGATGCTGTTAAGATCTATGTTCTGCAATAATGAGTCAGTCAGTAAACTTATAAATGCCTGTTGGCTTCTTGAACTTGAAGGACTAGAGATAGGGGAAGTACGGATGGGTGGGAAAATGGAGAAAGATAAGAGTAGGGCGTGAAGAAAGAAAAAGAAAGGGAAGCTGGATGGAAAAGGGAGCCAAAGGCATGAGGGACAAGGGACATGCTTGAAGAAGAGCAGTATATCTAAATGTCATTTGTAAAGGAGAGCATGTAAATGTTGACCAAAGAAAGTGAGGATATGTGCATGCACACTGCAACTACAGTACTGTATATACAATACACCAAATACATATTTGATACATACCGGTATATATATTTGATAATATTGTAATATACAAAGCCGACTGAATATACAGAAATGTGTTTCTTTTTCCAATTGTGCTGTAACATGGAATCCCACAAATAATGTTGCCAAAGGGACAACAACAAGGGAAAAGCCTCAGCAGAGGAGGATTTGAATCTGTACTGCCTCAGAAAAATAGGTTTCAAAAGAGTTTTTCACAGAGAGATGGGGTGATTCCTATAGCGACTGACCTATGAGAAACAGGGTTAGGGTTAGGGCTATTTTTTGCTGATAAGTCCCTGAAAAGGTTTTTACAGGAAAGAACTCTTTTGAACTTTGATAAAAGCAAACCGATTTCTGCATGATAATAGTTGTATATATTTGTAAAAATGTATACAAATATAGGTCAATCAGATTTGAATCATTAAAGGGCATTAAAGCTTTATTAATCAATATTTTTGTATTAAAGTTCCTTTTAGCTCTTCAGAGCCTTTTCGCATTTTTGGCTCAGTTTTGGTTTTGCTGCCCTCAACTTTGTTGTGGTTCACACTCACTGCTTATCACTGCCATTTTCAGTTTACAATATACAATAATGTTTTCAGTGAAAAAGCACTGTACAGACCCTGTCCAGCAACAGACAAAAGACAAAGTTAGCTGCTAGCTGGTGAACACAGTTGAGCATTTAGCAACTAAAAGCCAGCTATTTTCTCAGGAGTTGATGGAGACTAAACCAGAGATAAAAGAAGAATATTATGAATATTGGACTGACATTCATCAGGTGGACACAAACACAAGTCCAAATGAATGCTAATGTTATTCTATGCTATGTTATTATTGCTTGTTGCACTGCCCCCATGTGGCCAAAATAAATAAATAAATAAAAACAATTAAAACTGCTTTAAACCTTTATGGTGCATCACTTTTGGCACTTTAGCTACACTAAAACAATAGTAGCACAGTGGCAATAATAACTGGAGTGGAACCTGCTATCACTCCAAAGTCGAATGACAGACATTTTAATGACTAAACTAACACTAAACTAGAACTAAATCTATGTTATTAATGTTTTCCAACGCTATCTTGCAGTTTGATGATGACAGATAATGTATCCAAGTGGAACACAGTCCATTAAACCATCATTGTTGCTGCCATATGGTTGATAATGTAAGGCTTTTGTTTTTTCTCATCAACATCAGTTTTCACTTCATTCAAGCAACATAGTGCCATGTGATAGCTAGGTGGCCTGGAACAATATCGGCCAAAGTCTAGCTAGCTAGATTACCAGTCATACTTCATTCCTGATGAATGATGTGCCAAAATCGTCCCAAGCAGTCTGAATGGCAATCCAAAGTCCTTACCCTGAATTTCTGAATTTGTGCAAATCTGGCCACCAAGTATAATAGGTGCTTCGATATCCTGGCAGCAATCTATTTAAACTTAACCTCCATTTGTGACTGGAAAGTAGGCTTTACTGTCCCAGCCATTGTTATTTGGCAGCAATTCTGATGTAAACCCAAATGAATTGTGCAAAAGTACTCGGCACCCCTTCAACTGACAACCCTTTCACTACTGGTGATGCTTGTCTTGGGCCATACATGCAGAATTCTGCAAGCAACAAGCAACTGAGTTCCAAAAATGACCTCATCTCTCAGCTGAAGTACCAGTCAAAAGTTTGGACACACTTTCTCATTTAAGTGAATGGGAAAGTGTGTCCAAACTTTTGACTGGTACTGTATATAAAGGGTCTTCCAGGCCTTGTATGAATCTGGTTTGTATCTTACCGATGGCAAATATCAAGCAGTATGATTTGTGGCTATGGCTGAACAGAAGCCCATAGTCCTGCGTGTACAGGTCTTTGATTTCTTCCCCCTCATTCCATCTTACCTCCATGAGCAGTACTTTGAGGATTTCTTGAACTTGAAGGCAGAGCGGGACAGGGTATTCCTTGGCAATGGCCTGGTGGGTGGGGAGTACACTGAGCCTGTTGCCATAGTGTAGCCGGGAGTTGCCGTGGAGAAGAGGGGGGTCGTGCCTGTACCTGTCTTAAAGAGAAAGTGCCTAGAGGGGAAGAGAGAAAAGTAGATGGAGAAATTAGTTATGGTACATTGGTTTTGTTTACATACATACAAAATTAACTGCAGTACACAATTTCATACTCTGTTGCCACCCCCCAGTGGCAGCATCAGGAATTTTGATGACAACTGCTGTGGGTGATTCCAGTAGACTGCACACCATATTCATGTTTGCAAACCCTACGCCCTATGTCCTGACAGTGACCCATCTTAGATATTGTGTTTTTTATGGGCATTTTCTTTTTAGCACAGAGCGAGTGCATGGGCATGGCTTATACGGGTCTGTCACTTGTGGCTACTGAAGAGGACGGTGACATTTTAAAGTAACTTGGCTTATTTAACTCTCTAAGCTATGTTGATTAGAAATAAAATGAAATGAATGTCACTGTGGAGGCTTCTTCTACACTTACCCTTTGGCTACACTGGGCACATAACGTGAGCGGACTGTTTGCAGAGTGGACATGCTGCGTAATGGTTCTTTATGGTGGCAACACCTGCAGTGGACATACAGCATAGGCTTGCGTAACTTTAAGGTCAAAACAAGACGTTGGATCTTGGTTTTGGGATTGTGTTTTCAGCTTTTGGACCCTGTGAAAACTGCCACATTTGTGTAATATGGGTAAGTTAACATCTACAGACTATGTATGTGAGGGATAATGTTACAAACAACCACCAGCTGATACTGGCAAAAGTAAACAAAGTAACTAAATGCAGACAGGGTGATACGACACCGAGGCGGAAACCCTGTTTGATACAAAGTAACCGATATATGGCTACTTATCAATGCAAATTATAAAATGACATGAAACAACAGGAAACAAGAAAAATAATAGAAAATCTCACAACCAATCTGCCAAAAGCTAGAGTCATTTATCCTGTATAGTTTAATTATTTAAAAATATAGAACATTATAGCTGTGTATGGCTCGTTTAAAAAAGTTAAATAGAAGACAGGTCTATTGTTGGGCTTATGCGTTTTCACTCCATGGTGCATATGCATGACTTATGAGCTGCTCTCTGGCCTTGTGTAGCCACTTTCATTGATTATAATGGAAGCGTATGGTCGCAGCATCCACTCCACAAGTGGTCCACTTATGTTACCTGCCTGGTGTGCCAAAGTGTTAGAATTGCTTGAGTACATCATTAAAATGTAGCTTAATGTGCATTGAACAGTCAGAATTTGCAACTCCAGTTTCTTGATCCATTTTACCTACTTTTAGTGATGTCACGTTGCCAGATCTACTTTTGTGAGAACAATATTATTAAATCCAACAGAACTGATGGCCAGAGCAAGGCAAATAAAACTCTAGTTGTAATAAACTGTAGTTTTTCTTAAACAAGATCTGTTAAACTGAAATTGCAAATTTTCAGATCCCGACTTTTGGAACTGCAACTTACTTGCTCTATGATATGAGTTTTTTGGCTCACAGCATTTTAGTCAATGTTCTGCCTGCTCTGAGCTCATTATACTGTACGTATATGCAAAATAAATAGTCTATATTGTTATATTTTAATTCAATATTTTAAGGTTTCCTCCACAGGCTTTGCTACCCAATTACATCAGCCAACAGCCCTCTACAGTTTACACTGCTGATCTACAATATGCTGCTAAATGAAATATTCACTTTGACTTTCTTTCTGGTAAAAAAAATGTCTGATAGTATGTCCTGCTTTGTGGCTGAGAACATTGTATTTATCTCACCAATTCTGCATTGCCTCAAATGGGAATTGATGTGATCTGTACTTGAGGTCTTAGTTTCAGAGTCTTAGTTAGCTCTAAGTTTGATTTGGATTAAACTTGAATAAAACCTTGTTTCTGTAATACCTCTGTGCTTTTGATATAGTTCTTTGCGGTCAATGCCCATGTTTCCGCAATATACAGACCTTATTTAAGCATGTCTTGTGGACAGACAGCGAGAAAGAAAATGAAAATGTATTGGATTACATGGAGGACATGTAGTTGGCCATTGCAGCGACATGATAGGCACTGCACTCAGCTGAGCGACTATAATACTCCCTCATAATCTCATACAGCTGTACACCAGTATGAGTCGCAATGTTTGTGACTCTCATACTGGTGCACTGTAGGTGTGTGAACAGTGGGGTGACAAATCTTTATTGTGCTTCTTAACTTGACAAATGAAGTCTGTAATATTCCCCTCTACATCTCTTCACTTAAGCATAACCACCTTCTGCTACCAATCCTGATTTATTTATTATCTGTAATTTATGATTATGAAAAGTAAAATGCAAGTTAATTTGAATATGTGTGTGAATATAGAAAAATCATTATTTATGGTATTTCTAAAAGAAGAGACAGAGAGGCATGCAGAAATACTATAATTACACTGATGATTATAAGCAACAAAAAAAAATAGTCTCGTAATTATAAAAGTTAGTCAATAGAAAACATTAAATGGATGTTGCTCTCAGAGCATACAGACAGTCTATATGTCATATCTTGATAAATGATAACTCAGGGCCTCAGATCTCTTATTGAGGTATCAATTTCTGGTTAACCTAAACATGAAGCTCTCCTTCAAATACTTCATGTGTTAGGACCCTGTTGGAACAAGCCAATCAAGGGACTGTATGTATAAAGACTGTATAAAAGTGGCAGTCCATCTGAAAGCCAAACAGTTCTTCTTTATCCCTATAAAGGCAGTCTTTGATCATTTCCACAGTGGAGAAAATCACTGGCACATACATGTATGCCTGCAGTAATTACCAAGGTCACAATGTCTAATTAATGACAGAACCCCAGCTAACGAGCATCTGTAATTACAATTAGACTGCTCTCTAACAAGGCTGTGTGATTAACAATTAGAACCCATTATAACAAGGGCCCTTCAATTAATACCTGCCTCTAGGCAAGATGTAAAGACAGAGATAGAAGACAGAAAAAAGAGAGAGCGGGAGTGAAAGGGGAGAGACCGAACGAATAGAGGAGACGGGTAACAGAACTTCAGAGACACTCAGCATTACTGTTTCTGTGTGTGAGTTCAAGAAGTTAAAGCAGAAACATTTAATTAAAAGCATCAAGTCACACGAGTTAACAACAACCCAAGACAACAGAACATGCTGTATTTCAGATGATTTGGGATGACATTAGGGGGTCATAAACTCTTTTCTTTATGTGAAAATAACTGTATACACCAATGTAAAAAATTACAGCAATTACTTAATGTGATGATCACCATTTGAAGGTCTGAGGACACACATTAGTGCAAGTGTTGACAAGTGAAACGCTGTGGATGAATAAAATACTTGAGCGGTTCTCAGTGGTGCTCCTCAGGGCCCACAGCTGACAGTTAATGCCATTTACCTGGTGTCCCTGGTCTGGTGTAAATAGCTACCTGACTGGCTGGAGTTAACAGCCATGAGGACTCTGGGGATCCACTGACCTAGCATTAACATGCATCTCAGGTGATCCATGAATGGATTGTTTCAATCCACCACACCATAAGCAAGCTCTGTGACCACACTGTAAATTAGAGCTAAAGCTTTAACAGTCAACATGCAGAAAGACGCAGTTTGAAAAACATCTGACCGACTAACTCCATCGAGTGGCAACCTCCGGGGCTGAAAAATGAAGTGCCAAAAACTGCAGTTCCTCAAATGGCCACTTGAGGCTGGCTCCAAAAACGAGTCAATCTCCAGAGACCCTCATGTTAATATGCCCAACTTAACAGCAGAAATAAACATGTTTACAGCCTGGTACAAACAACGGTTTTGGTCTCTGTATTTAATTTCTCCTTTCATGACAACTGTAAAAAACCTAATATTTGTGCTTTGCCGAATAATGTATTTGTAGTTGGGCACACCCCTACTGTAAACCTGGTGCATGGTCTTTGCAGTTTCTCACCTAATATGGCATTATTACTTTAATGGAGGAGTTTGTTTCCTCTGTCTACACGTTGTCTGCTGCTGTTTTGTTTTTTTTCCTGTTTGGTGGAGCAGAGGTATGTCATGGTGTGCACCACACAGCACTGCCAGAAACTAACACAAGAAGTGGAAGCAGCACCTGCAACATCATCATTTACTTGTTTTGAAGCACATCTTTTCCTCCTTATTTTTTACCTCAACCAAGAAAATTGGTTGCTGAAAATTCACATAAGACCTTCACAGGTGGCCATCATTTTGTTTCACAATTCCTGTGCACTAGGGAAAGACGTCACAGGTGTGTGCTCAATGATAACGCAGGATCAGATCATGAAGTGGATGATGCATATTAATGCCAGGTATAAATGTAATCCGGCTAAATCATACCTAGGTACAATCTGGCTCTGAGGCTTGTGGACTATGATATAAATATATTTTTAAGCCTATTTTTATGCCTTTATTGGATAGCGACATTTATGGGATGACAGGAAATAATGGGAGAGAGAGACAGGGAATGACATGCAACAAAGGTCTGCTGCTGGAATGTCAAAATTTTTTAATAACCTTTTACGCCAGAACATCTGCAAACACACACACTCACAGCTTTATCCAGTCAGCAAGTCCTACAAAAGTTTTCTACTTTTGGTATGACAATCACTCACACATACATTTCATTTATGTTAGACAAACAGATTTAGCTGAAATGCGGTAATGTCAGCAGATATAGTAATACACACACACCACACCCACACATGGACCAAACATGGTCAGACATTTACAGATTTAATAAGTGATATTATTTGGGCTTCCTACTGAGACAGCAGTGCTGTTTCAGAAACATCTTTGTATGTCTTGCAACTTGCATCACATCTACTGGTGTTTCTCTTTCATAGTTTTCAGCTTGTACATTCACCTCATTTGATGACAACATAAAATGGGTACATTAATGAAAAATAGTCACATTTTATCATGCTTTCATTCAGGGAGAGACACAGAGGCTGGGTGTGACTGCTAGATCACACGCACACGTATGAAAGTAAAACTTTGTAATAAGTTCATATTACAAAAACAAAGCCAAAAGAAGCCCATAAGAAAACTCAATTTAACAAACAACTCAAAGTCAAAAAGTTTGTTTTGTCAGACGATATCAGCCTACTTAAAAATAGAAAATTAATTTGAACACAATTGGTCTATCTCGAGAAACTAAAATGATTTTCCTCTTCTTTTCATTTTTGTTTTGTTATTTTTGCCGCCACTTCCTCCCTTTCATCACCGACATAACTTTCAAATCAATTAGTTATAAAGTTGTAATTAACTTGGGCAGTGAAACTGAACACTTGGAGACACCATGGAGAATCTTGATGATGTAGTTTTAATACTCCACTGTTGATGCTGTGCTGACATTGTGAAAAACACATTCAGATTCGGGTGGCAACAATAAACAAGATGCCTGAAAATACAGCTGTCTGCTGTATTCCAAGGGACGTCTGTGCACTTCATCTGAAATGTAATTTAAACCAACTGCAAGAAATGATCCCAAAACACGAGCGTTTCTAGGTAGACGGACTTAGATTGACATCTGATAGTCTGCAGTTTGTCATGCTTGGAAAGCCAAGCATGATGAAATGAATTCTGGACTGATGGTCTTAATCAGTTGTTTCTATATATGTTCTAATATGAACACCAGAGAAATCCATCATGCTTAGCTGAAATTACAGGGACTGCTATCAGATTTGTTTTCACCAACATCTGTCACCAAGAAGTCACATCAGTTTAGTTAACATTTCTTTGTAATTAGACACATCCTCTTGAACACATGAAATGCAAAAATGCAACAAAGTCAACATTGATAGAAACAGATAAATACAGAAGTGCAGCTTTATTTTTTTTTTCTTTGTTCTTAGCACTCAGTCCTCGCATTTAGACGGTTTATTTTGCATGAATAGAAACCTTTTTAAGGCAGTAAATCAGCAATCAGCTGCTTTGATCACAGAGCATCAGTCCTGGCAATTCCTGCAAGCCCTCTGCAAGTTATAGCCATATCAACCCAGCCAGCCATAGTTGGCAGTTGAATGCAAGTTGGAGACAGTGCTTCTTGTGAGATTAGAGACATGAGGTTTTCATTATGCTGCTGTACTGGGACAGACTGTATACCAGCACTGGAACTTTTGAAAAGCACAGACACAGCACAGGGCTGCAGATAGCACACTTACCATTCTATACGTGTTTTATGAGTATTTAAATGCAAGTTAATTACAGCAGACACACAGAGGATAGCGAGGATAAGAGTGTAAAAGGATTGTAACCACTGTGCTTAGCAGAGAGTAGCATGTTGTCAACCATAACTAATCTGGTAGTCCGTTAATAATAACAGCCCTTCAAATGCTCTATTCTACAACCTGCATTTACATTACATTAACACTATTTACACTGGGCCTTTTATGTGTCTTTGACAATAGGATCAACACAAGGAGGATGGAGCTGGCACCTTAGAAATGTGCTTCTCTGTGTGTGTGTGTGTGAGTAAATGTGACAGAGAGTAACAAAAGCGAAGAAGAGACATGTTACGGATCCTCAGGAGTAAAATGACTGTAACTAATGTGTGGACAGTAGATGTTGTATATACTGTAGCTGACATGTCTAACATGGAGACAATAGCCAACCAACAACAGTGTTCTCCATACATTCCTACATAAATATGAATAATCCCAACACAACCACCACAAGGGTCATTTTGATTTGCATTTTACTGTCTAATTGATTTTTCTCTTAATGCCTAAAAATCATGCATACACCCACACACATATGAAAATGAATGCATCAGATTTATGTTTGGTAAATGGCCACCATAAGCTACATAGTGTTTTGGGGTTTTCTTTGTATTAATTTCATTTTATTTTTTGGACATAGACTGCTTACATGCAACTAGCATCTGTGGCTACTCCCTGAGTTTAATTTAGACTACATAAAATTCAATCTGCAAATTCCAGAGGCCTGTGTCAGTGATATAAATCAGCTGTTTTTCTCTTTCAAATTTTTCTTAAAATGTTCATTTTTAAGGGTCTCAAAGGTGTTGACAGGAACGTCTCCAGCAGAAGCCTAAGGTAAATGAGTAAATGTCTCACAAAGTCCAGCGGGGATCAGGAAAAGTTGCCATGGTAACAATGCAGCTGCCCATGTGAATCAAATCTTAATTGGAATCCAAACTGTTTTTTTCTTTTGGTGTTTTGATATTGAGTGTTTATTAAAATGTCTGGCAAATACTGAAGAAGAAGAAGCCAAACTGGACAGAAGAGGAGAAACTTGTGCTTTTAGATGAATCTGTCAAAGGAAAACAGATATTCCAAAGAAAATATGATCCAGAGGTACTGCTCTGTCTGAAGCAAACAATAACGTGCCGAGAGGAAAAATAACCAAAACACATTTGCGCAACTCTTTTTTTCCCCCAAAGAATAAAATTTTATTTATTTGAAGGTGAGTTTCTTAACATTTATAAAGTTTTACACGTGTTAATATACTGTATGTATATATATATATATATATATATATATATATATATATATATATATATATATATATATATACACACACACATACATATATACACATACATATATACATATATATAATAATAATATATATACATATATACAAAACAGGTTAAGTATTAAAGGCAATAAATACAACATAACATAACAACATAATAATTACAATGCGTTGTTTAAAAGGCCAATGGCAGCTGGAACAAAAGAATTCCTAAGCCTATTGGTCCTGCATGAAGGCAGACTGCATCTGTGGGCAGACAGGATCAGCTTAAACTCACTGACTGACTGGACCTTCTTAAAGGTCCTAACCTGATACAAAAGAGTCAAGTCATTAAGAGTTTGGCCTGCAATTTTGGTGCACACTTTAAGTGACCCGTACCAGATGATGAAGGAGAAAGTCAAGGCACATTCAAGAAAACAAGAATAAAACATTTTCATAAAAGTGTTGTCCACACTGAAACTAGGAAGTTTACAATAAGCTTGGTGAGCTTTTATACATACAGCATCCACCTGAAGCTTGAAGGTCAGCTTATTATCAAATACAGTGCCAAGATATCTGTACTGCTGCACAAACTCAACAGCCTGATTGTCATTTATTAACACAGGGGAGATGACCGTAGGATTCTTCCAGAAATCTGTTGTCATCTCTTTAGTTTTAGGCACATTGATGTTTAAGAAGGATGTCCTGCACCAGCCTGTGAATTCTGCCACTACATGGCCATGATCAGGGTCATCACTGCTGAGGAGAGACACGATCACCGAATCATCTGCAAGTTTGAGGATATGACGTCTCAAATATTGTCTTTGGCACTCATTTGTTTACAACACAAATAAAAGAGGTGAGAGGACGCACCCCTGGGGTGATCCAGTGGAGGAAAAAAGAACATCAGATGACACACCGTTCACTCTAACACCTTGGGACTTCTCAGTTAAAAAGTCCATCAGTCAACATATCAGGCCAGGATCATTGTTGTGGATGCTCCTTAACCTCAGCTAAAATATGTGGTTGGATGCAATTAAAAGCTGAGGAGAAATCAATAAAACTAGACATACAGTCTTTGCTCCCTCAACGTGTGACAGAATCATGTTAAGTAGGGTGCTTGTCGCAACGTCAACACCCCTAAATTTGCCTGCACTGTTTTAAGAAGCTCATCCTTCACAATTTTCTCAAGTGATTTCATAACCAGAGATGTAAGCACCACAGGCCTGTAGTTCAGTGACTTTGGAGAATTGTTTTTTGGCACAGGTACAATAACAGAACACTTCCAAACACAAGGAACCCTATGGAGTTGGAGAGACAATTTAAAAATAAAATCTGCCAACTGTTTGGCATAATTTGTAAGGATACGACCTCCCAGCCATCAGGGCTTGGACTTTTCCCTTCCTTAACCCCCTGGAAAAGTTTCAGGACCCTACCTCTGTCAAAGTGCACACTATTCTGCTCGGAAACAGCATTTTTAAAAACTAACAGCTCCTCACTAAAATCATAGACATTAAAGTGATTATAAAAAATGTTCAGTTCATTTGAAAAGTCACGATCAGGCTTGCCATTAAGGCACATCCCAATCATGGATTTAACTTCATCCAAGTAGGGCGTGCAACTTCTCTACTTTATCTTTATAATTATACTTCACGATCTTAAGTTCCTTTTTGACTTGTGTCCAACTAATATTCCGCTGGATAATTGTGGTTTTGACAGATTTGGAGACCCATGGTTTATTATTTTCATAAATGGAAATTGATTTCTGGGGAATGACCAAGTTCTCACAAATGGTAATGTATGCAGACACAGTCTCCGTCAGTTCACCAAATCAACACGAACGTTCTTAAACAAGTCCCAGTCGGTACAGGTGGAGGCACCGTATAAACTCCTCAGACCAGACGGGAACTAAACGCCGTTCTGGCTTGTTTCTCTGCAGGAGGATGGAAACAACTGTGATCTGACATACCAAATGGAGCTCTACGATGGGATTTGTAAGCTCCCTTCACAGATCCATAACAAAGGTCCAGGCATTTTGTGAGTCGTGTCGGACAAGTAACATACTGGTAAAAATTACCCAAAAACTTTCCTGGTTTGCAGTTATTAAAATCGCCCATAACAAAGTTTGGTGCATCCGGCGCTTTCACCTGAAGCCGTTGCACTGTTTTAACCATAGTCTGAGTAGCAGTGTCAACATTAGCCTTCAGGTGAATGTAAACAAGCATGACCAATAACTGTGGAATTTCCCTCAGTAATTAAAAGGGACGTAGGGATACGGAAAAGAGTTCAATGTTGGGGGTGCACAGTGTCTCCCTTACAACCACCAGTGTTACACCAGTTTTTGTTAACATGGAGACACAAGCCTTCACCGGTCACTGTGGAGTCTCTGTCAAGGCGAAATGGTACTCCAAAGGCCTCAATTTCCAAATCAGACTGTGAATCTTGTTCTTTGAGCCATGTTTCCGTTAAAGCAAGCGCTGTTATAGTCCATCAGGAACTTGACATTTGCCTGAGGCTCATTAATGTTGTTGTGGAGTGACTGGACATTGATTGGCAAGGATCACTGTGGGAAGGGGCCTTGTCTCTTGAGCCTCTGGCGCACGCGCTCTCCCTTTTCATCACAGCCTTGGGCTGCCAAGGGTTCCATGGTGCCCACACCGGAGTTGCAGAGAAGCAGGAGGAACTCATGGCTATACTGGACATGCTCCGGGTAAGCAGATCAGTTAAAAAAAATGAATTAGTAGTAATGATAAAACACGTCGAACAAGATAAAAACCACAGCACACACAGCATACCGCACAACTGCCGCTGCCTGTCGCCATTACCAGCTCCATATTCCATCTGTCCTCCATCTATAATAGTTTTATATTAAGAATCAAGACATAAGAGCAAGGGTCACTATTGTCCTATACTCTTTCACAGTTTATCTTTATTTCAGCAACAAACTATGTAGCTGTGTGTGTGTGTGTGTGTGTGTGTGTGTGTGTGTGTGTGTGTGTGTGTGTGTGTGTGTGTGTGACTGACATAAGCGCCTGCTCAATCCAGTGAGCAGTTGTGTTGGGTGTCCCTTTACGCAACAGGTGGGTGCACATGAATCTGTGAGTGTGTAATTGTCAAAGGGTACAATATTTGTCTTTATGTGTGTGTGTGTGTGTGTGTGTGTGGCTATGCCTGTCTGTCAATGGAGGGATTACCACCTCTAAATGAGGACATTCACACTCTCCTGTCACATCTCACTCCATTCTTTCTTCCTTTCATCTCCTAAGAACCCAATAAATGCCCATAACACACCTCTTCACTTTCTCTGTGTCTATCTGCAGGTTTGTCACTCATACATCAGCTGTAGCTACAAATTCAACTTTGAACAAAAAGTGAAGCAGAAATTGAATAATCCCCCCCCACTCACACACACACTTTCTTCTATCAACTTAGAATATATTGTTTGCATAACAAAAATCTATGCTGTACAGTCAATAGTCTTTTCCCAGAAAAAGGCAGTAAACACACATTTTTCATTTGTTTTTTGTCTTTAGAGTAGCACCAAGTCATTTTGAATTTATTTTCAAAAATCCCAGATTTTGTTAGTACATGTTAATAGATTTGGGGGATGTAGAGCACAGAGGGAAACATCGAAACTGTGACTGGATTTGAAGAAAGAAATTAACTGTGTATATATATATATATGCACTGTGAGCTGTTGATGTGGAGAGAGAACATCCTGCAGATCTGACTCCACTGACAGGTCGTCTCTAGTCTTGTTTTCATGTTTACCAGCGATGAGAGAACCACATAACACTATTATGAATTTGGTAATGTGTAACACCACAGTGAATGCACACATACAGTAATGGATATCTGTGTTCCACAAGCAGCTAAGACGTGTCCGGTAATTCATTAGCTGAGTACTTTTGTGGGTTGACTCAGATTCAGTCATCTGTTTGTTGAGAGCTGAGATGTTTCAACATTTCTTTGAGCTGTTTTTTTGTCTCAAATCTTTCCATCGCTGCTCTGACACTCACTTTTCTGACCACTGAGCTCCTGCAAAACTCCTGAGCCAAGAAAGCGTGTTGTGTTACTATGACAACCCACAACTGTGAGTTGTCATGTCAGCTTCAACTACCTGCATACTAAACAGTTTTTAATGTGGTGATTTTCATATTTATTGCTTATTTATTCTGTTTTGATATGTTAGAAAACTTAACATAAAACGTAATGTAAATGTCTCGTTTTTTTTAATGCGCTGAAATGTTATTAAAAACACACAATATATGAACAATGATATGATTAATCTCACAGCACTTTGGGAACCACTGCTATAGATACAGTATATCAGTTATATTTGTATTATTATGGAAACAGTATGGAAGTTAAGGAGTGTTTTTTCCTGTTGAATAGAAACACTGTTGCCATCATGCCTGCAGCACCTGTTATGATCACCAAGCCTCATGAAGAGCAGCCATTAGTTAACATGGTGATCGATCTGAGGCCAAAAAGCCTGAGTTAAGCCTGCTGTTAGCTCACTAACCCACTAATGTCAACATTACTCAAGTTTAGGCAGCTTTTATTGCAGTGTGACAGATGAAAAGGAAAGACAGATTTCTGCTTGTTTAGTTTGAACCAGTGGATGGAGCAGTACTCCGTATAGGAGTAAATCAGCAATGAAGCAAAAGTAGGGGAAAAAAGTCTACTATCACTCAAGGTAGTGTCATATACAACATCATGTACACTAAGAGGCTGGCATGGGGCACAATTTCACCTCACATGGTGTTAGCGTTAAATGTACAATTACTGGACACATAGAAGCAATTGAGGATAAAAAATATGGAGAGGGGGAGATGGGTGGAAAGGAGAAAAAACAGAATGATGGAGAAAAGTGAAAGGTGAGAAAGATGTAAGTGACTGTGGCTGAATATAGTAAATGTGTTTAGCATTGAATCTGGAAAACGTTCTATCTCAAAATTCTGTGTGCGTCTAAGTGTTTGATAGTGTGCATATGTTATTTTGAGTACTCCACGGTTTATTTACCTGGCTGTAAATATTTGTGATAAAACTGTATTTGAAAGTTGGCTCAAAAACAGACACACATATACTTACAGCCCGGGTTAAAAGGGAGGGGGGTCAGTCTGAGAGAACTGAGTATATAGGGTAGAGGTATGTGGCAGTTGGTGAGTGTTTTGTCTGCACAGATTAACTATAGAGTCTATATGATACTGTGCCTGTTTGACACACACACGCACACGCGCACCTACACACACACACACACACACAGGCTATGTGATACCATGTCAGTCAACAAGAATGTTAAGGAGAGAAACAGTCCCTGTTTGAACAGGACATAAACCTGAGTTAGACTGCTGCGTGGGAGTGATAGTGATCTTTTCCTCAGATCTGGTCCAGTGAGGGTGTCAACCTCTGCAATGAAGCTCATGATGCAGTTTCACTGACGACATATTTGATCAGTGCTACAGTGGTGTATGGGACCATCTTTGTGTTATGTATCTTATAATAAATCTTAGCAGCACCACTGAGTTTTAGTAGACTTTGACTCGCTGTTGTTGCTTGTGTAAGTTGACATATTTGATAGAGAGTGGGTGGATGACACTTCGTAACTGTCTAGGGAAAACTTTTTTTGTCTTGAAACATTGAAATATTCAAATAAAAGACTCAAGACTTGAGTGTGAAACTTGAGTTGCTGATGAAATCCTGGCGTCTGCTCTTTTCAAAGTGATCTGGTAGTTGAATCTGGTTGTTCTGCTACTTATACTCTGATCAAGGGAATTCAATAATCCCTTATGGTGTAAATTAGCTGTGATCTTTGCTATTTTTTCTACATTTTATGTTCTTTATGAACATAATCTTTTGACACCTTTATTATCTGTTGATATACATCAAGTATGTTAAAAGTGGAATAATAAGGATTCATGCAGAAGTCATTTGTGAATTGACACTATTTTAAGTCAAGTGCTTACTAACAGCTACATGCACAATACTGTAAGTGACTGTGATGGCCTGTGAGCACTTATAACCATGAAATGATATAATCAGACTACAATACCATACATTCTACAGTCACCACTTACACTTATGTTATTTATTTGTATGTATAATTAGTATTATAAGCGGAGCGTTAGCCGTAGCATGGCCGGAGGGAAGCACAGCCAGCTAGCCTCTGCTAGCCTCCCAGCTAACATTAGCCCCGGTTCTGCATGTGGATCCAACCAGAGCACCAAGCCCCGCCCGGTTTGTTATTCAGGTTAAAGTGGGAAGAAGCAGCCAGTCTGACGGGCAGCTTGAGTGAAGTGGACCTGCGGAGGAAGCGCCGGGACCGTCAGGGTGAAACAGTCCGTGGAGGAAAGCACAGTCACGCGGTGGAGGAGATGGCAACAAATTGGCCTCTCATAATCGGCAGAAATGGCCGATGCCGATATTTCATTTTAGAGCTTTTATCAGCCGATACCGATGACGTGCTGATGACATCGTGCATCCCTAGCCTAAGTCATTTTTTCAGGTTTCTCAGAAAATACAAAAAAATCATCATGGTGTGCATGCACCCCTAGGAGTGCACAAGCTACCTCTAGACACTGCACAACAGGCATACTATAATACCGGTCAAATGATGTTATGATTGCTAATATTATGTTCAAGTGAGATTTTCATTAAGTAAAAACACAAAAGTGAAGAGGACCCTTTGTAATTTTTTAGTTATACACATAATTTCTAGCTGTTAGATTACAATACGGTATTCAAATCTTTCTTAAGTAGATCATGTAATGTGGAGAAAATGACACAAAAACTGTAGATGAAATATTGTTTAAAAGGCAGAAAAGAGTTAACAGAAAGCCTTGTAATCACTTGTAACAGCCACAGATTCTGGAGCCTTTCCACTCTTTGCTAAATGCTAGCGTCATGGACTTAGCTATTTTGCTGACTAAAATGCTGACTAAAAAGACTGAATAAAAAGACTAAACAACTATGCAATATGACAATTTAGTCACACTCTTGACATAGGCCGTTATACTACAGGGCTAGAATCGCATGATCTCTTCAACTGAGGATGTGGGCGATTTTACCAGAGGTGACCAGCATCATGAGGAGATGATTTGGGCAAAAAATGACATGGGCCGTTATTTTAGGAAGGTGACGATATTAATCTCTTTACTTGTTTCTGCTCATACTAGTGTTCCAAGTTGGGTTCACCAAACTGTCTTAAGTGTTTTCAATTTCTTGTTTCAGCCTGAAGGATATCACCAGTTCATGTGAAGTTGCAGAGTCAGAGATTTGATCATTAGCATTATCAGTTCACCTAAAATTGACACATAAAGCAACCTGTTCTGCTCAGTTTGTGAGCAAGTTTTATTAAAAAAAAACAAAAATTTGAAAATATTAATAGTAGAGCTGATAATGACTTGTCAGTAGTGCAACGCTGTACTGTGACAGGAATAAAGGGTACAGTATCTACAGAACAGTCTATTAGTACCATGAAATGCACTCTATAAATAAAATGTATTATTATTAATATGAGAAGCTGTCAAGGGATGTGACAGTAACAGAGATATTAGAGGCATGACAATATATATATATATATATTTTTTAATGAAAATAAAAATCATCACATCTAAAAATCCTGCCAGTAAATTAGCAAACCATGATGATGATAATATGGTGAACAGAATATTATTTTTACACAAAGGTTGTCTTATTAATATATTGTATTTTGTGGCCCTTTTAGGCTAAAAGAGAAAACCGATTAATGGCAAAAGTTTTCTTAAATCGCTCATGCTACTTTTTTGTTGACAGTAATTGTCAGGGTTAATATTTACACCTGGAACACACTGCCTGCATGAGCAGTGTATCTGTGTGTTATTTTCTGTATTTATTGTCAGTTTCCCTCCTGACAGTTAGTTTGGAGGTTTGTTCATTGGAGTGTGTTTTGCTCGTTTGGGGAACTTGGTGTCGTCTGGAAGGATTTTCTTCACTTAGAGCGGTGACAGTGGGGGTTTAACTGGCAGAATAATCAATACAATCAATAAAACAATGCATGTGGCTGACACAGAAGTACCCCCAACCAGACCCTACCATGCCCATCAGAAAGAAAGCTGCTTTCACCTCACATATTATTATTTATTTTTCACAATTGAGCACACGCTTCTTAAGTTTTTTCTGTCTAAACTAAGTATAAATTAAATTTATAATGAAATGATATGAAAGATTCTATTAGTGATGGCCATTATCAAAGTAAAACTATGTAGAAAGATAGCACTGGCAGTAGCAGTAGCATCTGTGTGGACACCGCAGGCCTGTGAATAGCAGCAGTTCAGTGCTGCCCAGGCATTACAGTTAGATGTTAATAGCATTAAATGAGAAAGAAAGAAACAAACAAACAAAGTGACCAGGTGACAACTGACCAGTACAGTACATTCAGCTTTGAAGATGAAGGTTTTTTCTGCGTGTATGGGACCGAGAAGTAGTGCTGACTGCAGCATCCAGCAGAGGATGGATGTGTTTGATTTGCCATGCAGGGAGCACCTCCAGGTCACACAGCATTTATTTTTCAGCTCTACCCTGCAAGCTGATAGTTTTTTCTTACCCCATCTCCCGAAGGCCTCGCAACTTGTTTCATCTCCAAGTCTGTCTGGATGTGTGTGTGTGTGTGTGTGTGTGTGTGTGTGTGTGTGTGTGTGTGTGAGAGAGAGAGTGAGACAGAGAGAGGGACAGAGAGAGGGAGGAGGGATTTACTATTTCTTACACACACCCTCATACATACCACACTCACATAGCAAACTCAGAGGATCTGTCTTTTCAGTGGGGGTGGGCTCAGTTGAAAGATGATGGTCTGAACTCTGAAGCCTTTCATATGAATAAAAGCCGAGCCAGGGCCATGGTTTGGCTGTCCCAACGGTCCAAACATTCTCCAACACACACACACACAGCCAAAATACTGGGGGTTGTAAAGATCATAGAGGCAGACATTTCCCCCTCTATCAATCTATCAGCATTCCCCTTTTTCCTTTAAGGGAATAAGACAAAAGAGAGAGAGACAAAAAAAGGGGAAAAAAAAGAAGAAAGAAAGAGTTGGCTACAAATTGCCTGGTGAATTAAAGGTCAAGGTTAAAGTTACGCTCATCAATCGTGTGTGCGTGTCTGTGTATGTGTTTGTGTGTGTGTGCTAGGTCTTCATAAGAATATAAAACTACACCAGGGTTCATGGTTTGGCTGCCCCAAAAGCCCACAAACACCAAAACACACACACACACACACACACACACACAACCCAAATGTTGGGAATACATTTCTGCATCTATCAATCTGTCACTCTCCTTTTCTCTCTGGGTTAAAGACATTAAGGAGAGTGGGACAGAAAAAGAGTGAAAGAGAGTGCGCAACAAATTGTCTGGTGTACAAAAGGTCAAGGTTAAAGTTGTACCCATAAACTGTGTGTGTGTGTGTGTGTGTGTGTGTGTGTGTGTGTGTGTGTGTGAGACAATAGGCTTACAGTCTCCAGCATGATGTTACACTTGCTAGAGAGTAAAGTGGTTTGCTAAATATCAAAAAACTGTGTGGGGTATTTGTGTGCGACAATGACAGAAAGATTCATTGTTCAAATGATCCGCGTCGGAGCTAAAAAGAAACATGCACCAACCTCTGGATGCTCCCTAGTGCTTTGAAAGGACAACTGAGATTAGAACTTTGAAAGATCTGGAACCAAAATGTGAAATATCTTATGTTGGCTGAATGTCACACACAAATGTTTCACATTTCCTTCTTCTCGAGTCCCTCCCTCTACACTTAGGGTGGCAATCCATTTCACTTTGTCCACAGTTCAGCTTAAATCACTGCCCCTTCCTGAGTCATGATCTCACATGAATAAATAAAAGGGTAAACAGCATTTCCTTTTGCCTGAAATTACGTAAACAAGGGTCAGGTGAGGAGAGTGAATCACTGTCTCCTTTGTACATTTGAGAAGATCTCCATGACAAAAATTTCTATGTCAGTCTTAATACTGTCACTCCACACAATGTTCATGATACATCACACAGTGGAGGTTTGGAGTTGATGAATGAAATAAGATTCTAGGGATGTAGTCTGCTGGTCAACTGGTCGATTAGTTGGTCGATATACTCTCGGCCAACTAAATTCTCATTGGTCGATTAATCTCCGTGTTACTTTCATAAGGAGAAAAGTGCTACATCAACAGCTTTCCAGGATTAATCCATTATTTCCTACGGCGGGAGGGACAGACAAACAAATTACCTGTGAAAACGGGGGTGTATTCAAAACACCCTCGTTTTCACAACTTGAAACTCGCCAAACCTAATGGAGCCTGCTAGGTCTAACTGTACTAAACGTTTACCAAGTGTTTACTGAATCAGTGTTTCTCCTTTAATTATAACAACAAGAACTCCCACCAGGCCAAAAAAATATTTTTTAATGCCAAAAATAATGCCAAATATCCATTCATCCAGAAATTAATAGTGTTTAGGAGTCTCCGTGCAGCGCTGTTCAGGTACCTGAGTCTACCTCTGTGTCGTTGCCTCGGAAACTATTGGTAGCGTAACGTCATTAAGGAATTGGCATTGCGTAGTGTGTTTGCGTAGTGAGTGAGAGAAGTGACAGTGGATGCGAGTGGAGCAGAGAAAAAGGTTAGCAGTAAGTTGTCAGTCTGGCAGTAAATGTATAGTACAGACTCCAGTGTAACAGTTAATAAATGCTATAAAGTCAAGTCTGTTGTTTCGCCAAGTGCTGGAAAAGTGAAGGGGGTTAGCTCCAAAGTTAGCAACAATGGGTTAGCCTAACTTGAAGACGTAAAACGGAGAAATAGAAAACTGAGAAATGTGTGGCTGCAGAACTGTGCACTCTGTCCCGTTACATCCACCCCCCCGCGACTAATCGATTAGTTGAAGATTATGTACGAATTCAGTCGACCAAGAGTTTCTTTGGTTGACTACAGCCCTATAAGATTCAGTGCTCAAATACAAAACACCACAGCAATGATAGCTTGGATCCTTGCAGATTATCACTTAAATCAAGATCATTAATCTGCTCATAATATTCCACTGCAGTAATATATTTGAACACATTTGACATTTTGTTTGACTGTCCATGTTTTGAAGGTATATTGTGGCCTGTAGTAAGGGTTACCATTTGTACTTGTTAAACTTGCTAAACCTAAATTTGTCTTTGTATTGCAAAGACACAATTTCAGGCCCTCCGGTTCAAAGGAACCCTCACTACTTGTCAGTCACTATGACACTACTCACATGCCATCCATGAGCAGTGTTATGAGAGGAAGTAATTCTGACAGCTCTTTAGAGTCTCGTTCAGGTCCGCTGCTGAGCTGACTGAAGAGACGATAAAAGTGAGACAATGAGAGAATCAGTTTACCTTGTTTCCAGTGGCACATTGCTACCCAGCACCCAGCTGTCTTGCAGCGGGACGCTCTCGGGGGGTGTGGTCTGCAGCTCGGCTGGTGATTGGCCGGCCACAGGGGCCGGGCTTCCAGTAGGAGGGGTTAGCTGTCGCGTTGAATTCAGAGATTGGCCAGCGTGGTGCGTGGAGCCAAAGGATTGGTTGAGAGCGGTTATTGAGGGCTGCTGGCGGTGCGGGGGTGGCACAGGAGGCAGGATGGCACCGTGATGATTGGATGGTTGCTCTGTGAACACAGAAGAGACACATGATTGAAAGAATGCCTGGCTTTATCTGTGCAATGTCATTCACTTCAACTTATACAAACTGGTGGATTTTCTGAATATCACAATATTAATAATCACAATATTAATAATGAACGGTCTGTGTGAGCTTCAACTTGGAAGAAAGGAACAGGTTTATATGTGAATTATGAGACTTTGCAATGTTTTGAGGTTTCATTGGACTAAAATCCTATGATAATGAAACAGAACAAAAATCTTGGCTTTCATTGTTGTGTAACTATCCATCCATTTTCTAAACCTGCAAAGAATATTGTAAGAAGATGAAAAAAAAGATTACGTTTTGGAAGAATGCTACTGCTACTAATTAGGCCGTAGATTAGACTTGCTTTTAACTACGCACTCATGTGTGCATGATTGCTGCCTTGTGTATCCTGTGTCCGTTTGGAGAGTTGGTTGTGCACGTCCTCAGAAAAGAAAGGACGTGCACAAATTAAATATGAATCCTTGTGATGCAGTAGCAGTTCAACCTGTTGGGATGAGACCAGTGACTCTTAGTCAGATGGCCCATCCAAATTTATCAGGCCTAAAGCTACAGATGGACATACTGAAGATGCTGAGGAGGATCACTGACTCAAGTTAACTTTTTATGAAGGTAGTGAACTGAATATACTGTATATCTATCAGCTGACTGCAAACCTTAAAATCCATTTATAAACTTGTTGGAAATCTCTTGTTTCAGCCTGATGAGTGCCACCTGTTCATGAGTATCATAAGCATTATCAACAAACCTAAATTGCCTTATAAGGTGATGTGCTCTGCTGTGTTTGTGGCTAAGCTTCATTCACAAAGATGTTACCAAACAGTAAAAAGAATTATTTCAGCACTGCCAGTGGTTGTATTATTGGACCTCAAACAATTAGAAAATAGTAAAAGTAGAGATGTCAACGATGTGTACTGTGACAGAAATAAAGAATATTACATCCTACAGTAGGTGATGTTAAACTGTCACTGGCAGCACAAAATGATACTGGACAGAGAGCTGTTTACAACTACTGCTGTGCTGAAATATAACCAAAAAAATCATCACATCTAAAAAACTTGTAAATTGGCAGCCATGATGATGACGATATGGTGAAAAGAATATTAATTTTGCATTAAGTTTGTTTAGGTAATATATTTTATTTTAGTTGATTTCAGATTTGTATTTAAACCTGAAATCCATTCAGATTCAGAGATTATGACTCTTATTAGAATCCTGAGAAAAGGCTTGACTGTACATGACTCGCATGACAGGAATTTTTAAATACCAGAAAATTGTTAAATGACAATTTTTTCCGTAAATCGCTGGTATGTGCTACTGAAGAACAAATCTGTTCATACTAGTGATTCTTGCATGAGGCCCAATGTCACCTATATTCATTTCCATTCTGTTATAATCCAGCTAAGCCCTGCAGCTACATTCCCCAGAGCAAACAACCACTACCAGTCAGGTGTTTACTGTCAGGTATTTGTTGTTTCTGTCAATGTCAGATGAAATTTAAATCTAATGTAAAGTGGTGATGAAGAAATTCAGTGAAAACCACAAAATTACTGTATCTGTTGACAAACCCTCTGAATTGTATGTTTGGCTCATTTTAAAATGTAAGAAGCAAAGCTTGTAGCTGTGAAAGTCAGATGGTGGACTTGGATGTTAACTGCTTTGTACATTTCTCTGTGGTGTATTGGCTGGTCAAGGCTGGTGAGAAGTGTAACCCAACGCTGCACTCAGCTTAGCCAGGTTGCATACTGATCGGTGATTGGCCTTCACAAAACCCTTCTTCGGTTTTGTAAAAATATTTGCTCAAAGCTGACCTGGCTTCAACTTTTCCCTACTGTTTTTTCCCAGTGCTTTTTGGCTCCTTTTCTGTCCTAAGGGTGTTCTGAAGGAAATGAATGGCAATGCTGGTATTTGATTTGCATAAAGAGCATCACGTCTCCATTTCCCAGCCCTGCTGTTATTCATTCTCCGCTGCCCTCACTGGAGAAAATAGAAAGCAAAGAGAGAAGAGAAGGGATATGTGCAAGAGCGGAGGGGTAGGCAGAAGGAGGAGGGCGTTTTGGTTGTGGAGGAAGTGCTCGCTTTCCCCCTTTCTCTCTCTCACTCTTTCACTTTCTCCCCATATGCTGTTTTACCAGCTTAGTAATTGTTCCACTTTCCACACAAACCTTCAAGGCTAAAAGCTGCATGCCACACACACACACACACACACACACACACACACACACACACACACACACACACACACACACACACACACACACACAAAGTAAGGATTTCTGGATGAGTATTCAGGCATCATTAACACATCTACATCTGTGTGCATCACTGCAAATGTAAATCTAAACACCTTTTATTCACTCAGATGCTGGAAGGCAACAGTAGCACACACACACACACACACACACACACACACACACACACACACACACACACACAGAATGTACAGAGCACATTCATGTTATATTTAAGACAAATGATGAGGTAGCATCCCAGTTTCAACTTGTGATTTTTTAAAAATCATTTACAGGAAAAAGCAGTGAAAAAGAAAGTGCCGCTTCAAAAGAATGTCCTTCAGATCTAAGTGTACGTGTATTTGAGTGTTTATTCTAAGCATTTGGTCATCAGTACTCTTTACTGAGGAATAAGTACCATATTGCCACTGTGATGTCCCTCCCTCTGCCCTTTGTTTAAGAGGTTGCTTCGGCTTCCTGGCCCAGGAGCCGGGGGCAGGGTTGGAGAGGATGTCAGAAAACTACCTGCACCTGGGTACTTTAGGCCTCAACCTATTTAGGTGGCTTCTTTGTTAACCTCTCTCTTCTGTTCCTCCCAGGCCTCCACCAGACAGATGGAGTTAGGGTTTTGTTTTGTTTGCACGCATCACATACTTCACTCATCACACATTGCATTCATTACTGACTTAGCTGACTAACATTATCATATTTTATCTTAAGTTGACAATAAATCTCATTTTAGAAGTTTTATTCATGTGTGTGATTCCCTTTTTTGTCGCTGACTCTGAACTAGTTCATGACACCACTGGATGCGTGATGTTGTTTCATGAGATGATAAATTTGTTGAAGAAGACTAATGTGTCTGTGTCTGTGAGCAGTATTCATGTAATCTATGAAGGAAAGAAAACCTTATGAAAACAATGGAATGAGTTTACATCTTGTAATGAGGTCCTGGTTGTGTGTGGATGTGAAGAGTCACAGCCTGCAAAGACAGCTACTGTCCCCCACCCAGTGACATCCAACTGGGACATGATACCTCCCAAAGAGCAACATACCGGAGCCATCAGTTCAACCTGGACACTGACAATGACAGGTATTTTATACTGTGTGCTGATGCTATGACACTTTTGCTTCTGGTTGACAAACATGCCTTTGTGTTCTCTTGGACATGCATCATATCTATAACACCATCTACAACACACAATCCAGTGATGACAACTAAGCAAGCCTTCTTTTTTTTGTGAGAGAATAAAGCAGGTATTTATGGTTTGAGTGTGTTTCTACAAGCTGACAGAGAGAAATGTTCTGCTTAATGAATTGCTCTTACTTCAAAAACCTAGAAGTCTTAAAAATAGGGCTGACACAACTGTTATTTTTAGGATTTCTCCAAAATCAGCCAACAAGGAGCTACTTCTAGCCTTCAGATGTTTTGTGAAAATGGCCCCTGAGGTGTTACATAAATCATTCATCTTCATTTGCCAAAAAGTCTGCATGGTCTATAAATAGTGTCTTGTGTGATTTGTATCCAAGATCTTCTGCTAGAGCCAAGATAGCCACTGGTCATGGTTGTGCACAGTTATTATGTTATTTCAAATACAGATGCCGATTTATTGACAACTTGTGTACTTGTGTGTTACATTAATTACCGTGGCTGGAATCATCATGTGTGGTGGAGAAACTGATCGGCAGTAAATTGCGTGTTTTAGAAACAGTCAATAAAACATTCATGGACAATTAAAATGCAACATCATGAATGCCATGGTCACAGGTCCGTCTTTACCAGTCAAATACAGTATGAAAGTTATGTAACTCTTTGCTTGTACCCAGTGAATCCACCAACAGAGTCATTAAAACAGTTTCTTCCTCAACTGCAGACAAACTGAAACTATGAGACAACTAGACCACAATTGATTTTTTAAATACAAACTCAGTATCAACTCCATATATTGGCAAACTAATAGAGTGGTCTAACCGTACTATCAGTGACACAAACAGTGTCCAAATAAGACATAGTTAAGTTCAAATCAATTTCCCCTCATTCTAAAATAAACACCAGGGAGGAAACGTCCATTGCTGAATCCTCCTTGGGCTGCAAATCAGAAAATAAGGAAGAAAATTGTCTATTACACCCAAGTCCCAGTTCCTACCGGACAATAAACAAGGCAGGTCACAAATATGTACAGACTCACACATTCAAATCCCCCCTTTGACTACAATACACATTGGGTTTTCAGACACATTTGAGTGTGTATTTCAGCAAATAGAAATGGTCCAGATCCAGAGAGAGGATGAGGGAAAGAAAGATCAACATTGAGGAGAAAGAGAGGGAAGTAGACCCTGAGAAGGACAGATAAAGTGTATGCAAATCAATGAAGAGACAAAAGAGATTGGTGGAGTGAAAAGAGATAGAATTGTTGGTTGGGGAAAGCCAGTTTCTTTCATATGTATGTCCATAGTGTAGCGTAAAATACACGGGGAATCAGCATTTATCATGAGCTATCAGAGTAGAACTCACCAGCTGTGCTAGAAATGTGGGATGTAGCATCCACTAGCGGTTTCCTTACCAAATAAATAAATCATTTGATATTAAGAATGTAAGCTTAATTAATCAATCAATCAAGTTCCCCATCTGAAAAAGAGAACATTTCAGTGACAAATCTTCAGTGCAGATGAAATGGATCCTGACATTTGTCCCAGATGCTGCTGCTGCTGCTAGTAAATGTGTGATACACATTGCAAACAAGAATGTGAAGTTTAGATGATAATGAATCATCTAGGAGATATGTTCTATTTTCAGCAGCATTTTAAACATGTTGACGTTACAGCAGTGCAGCCATCTTAGATTTGTGATATTCATACTTCTAAAACTAAATTGAAAAATCTTTATTAAGAGTTTTTATCAGGTGAACAATACAAAACTTTTCATTTACATCAGTTTAATACATTAAAACTGTAAATACTCTTTGGCCATGTGCCTTTTTTCTTGATTACAAAGTTTTGAACAATAGGCAGCCCTTACATTACAGTAAATGCTCTCTCTCTCTCTCCTCACACACACACGCACGCATGCACGCACACACGCACACACACATACATTTACCAAGATTAATTATGAACAAAATCCATTACCAGAAGGTATTTGGTCAAATGAGCTTTTCAAACTAATTCCAGCTCCCTCAGTTAAAGTAAAAATCCATGCACAATCAGTGTTGAAGAGAGGCTGCTGCCTTCTGTGTCAGCTCCCAAAACAAATCACAGTGTGGAGAAAAATAATGGACCCAAGTACTCTACTGCTCCAATTTCCTGATTATAAAACACAAGTATCTGTCAGGCATCTCATTTATTAAACATGGGGTTTAAATAGCATTTGGTCTTTTAAGGCCATTACAGTGATATATATTTTTACTGTGATATATATTTTTACTGTGATATATATTTTTTTTTATTTTGACCGAAGTTGCTGAAAGCAGTGTTCAGTGTTTCACGCAGAATTCACCAAACAAAATCAAACAAACAATGCAGATAGAAATACAAATACTGGGATCTCTGCACATCCCTAATGGTTATTAATCAAATCAATGACTTGATGCAAAGCCTGTCACAGTCAACCAGCTATAAAACCTGTTGTCCAGCATATGAAGTAAGGCAGCACTGTGAACTGACAGCTACTATTCACAGCCTTTCTGATGTTGCAGACATCATGTTAAATAGACACAGATCAGAAATTTCTCTAAATAAACGTTAGAGCCAGTATCCTCTCATTCCACCAAAAGGTGTCTGGGCACTGATTCACTTCATGATTAGCACTACTCTTTTATATGTCATTCACACAAAAACTGTATCCCAATAGCATGAACATCATCTTAATTACAATAGAGCATTATCTAACTGTGGTGTGCTGTAGGCATGTGGCCTTTGGTCATAGGCACGCCACACCAGTGCCAAATTAGAATGGTCTAGCACTTCCTCTCATTGCTTAATCACTTCCCAGAGGGACTTTGCTGTGCTCCTGAATTGCCAAGTGAAGAAACATAATGTTAGATGAGCTGACAAGAAAGCTGAGAAAGAAAACAACAGGAAAGCCTTGGTTATGACAAAAAAACACACTTCTATGATCCTCATGGAACTGTATGTGTATACAGTTATCATACAGTAGTTACAGGACAGTAGGACAAATGTTTTGTAGCAAATGTTTAAACCCTGAGGCATTGTTTTACTCCAGAATGTGTGACTAAGCAGTTCATACCACACATCAGTGTGATGGACTGATGTGTGCACAGTAAATTGGCATCTCAGTGGAGCAGTAAGGTGAGTTGTCGTTGAGGGAGGAGGTTATTTGTCAAAGACAGAGCGATTACAAGCTTCACTATGACTCTGTCTCCATCTTTGTATGTCTACTGTATATGCCGATTCTCTTCTGCTCTCTCTGTTCTTGCACAGCACTTATTCTCTCTCTGCATCACTACTCCCCCCCCCCCCCCCCCCCCCCCCCTCTCTCTCTCTCTCACGCTCTTATAAACCATGTCAAATGTTATACATTTCCCCTGTCAGGGTTTCCAGGCTTTTGTTCTTTTGTCTCATCTCTGAATTCAGTGTACACTCAGAAAAAACAGTTCTATTCTATTCAGTTTGGTTACAAAACATTTTGTTATGGGAAGATTTTCCAAAAGGGTCATTTACAGCACAATATATGTTGGGTGTGCATGTCTTTGGAGTATAAAGCCAGTGAGAAGCAGAGACAGGTTTTCCTTTTTTGCATCATTACAGGCTGAATAACTCTTCTTCGTGGTTGTAGGGAGAAATTATGAAAGCATAAAATGTATAGAGTAAATAAGAATAATAAAGAATAATAGATAAATAAACAAAAATAAACACAGAAGAAATGGATTGAGATACCACAAGCCCAAATGTTCATGGCATGAAAGAAAACATGTTAGAAAAAAAGGAACTAATGGTGAAAATAAATAAATAGAACAAGATGAGAAAAGAAGGCCAATTGAAGCTGAGGTCAGGGTTTGTGTTAAACTCCATCACTGCTGACAGAAAATTGAACAAGGAGAGAAGAAAAGAGGGTACAGAAAGAACAGGAGGTGACACAGCAAGTCAATTAAAAGTTTCAGAAGCAACAACAATGGCCAACAGAGTTTAGATGAGGTGGAGAATGAACAACATGGACTGAAAGAGAGGCACAGCAAGAGGCAGAGGTAGAAAGAAAAACAAAAGGAAAGATGGAGAGAGGGCAAGAGTGAGTGATTTAGAGAGGAAAAAAAGAAAAGAAGGGAGAGAATAGATCCTGGAAAAAGTAAAAGACTCATCGACATAGTGAAAGAGGTCAGTAGAAGAGTTAAGACTCGTGGTTTTTGAAGCGTTAAAACTCATTCCACCTCTGGACTCCCAGCAAGGAGAGGGGAGTGAGGCAGGCCTCTTTCCCCAGCCACAGGTTGCCTTTGTGGGGCATGTAAGTGGAGAGTGCCCCTCTCTGTTCAATGACCCACACCAGTGAAAATGACAGAAAAACACAGGAAAAGAGAGACAGAGAGCAGCTGAGATGTGTTTTGAAGGTGGGATAGCACCATTGGGACAAGCTTAGTATTATATGGCAACAAAGATTATGAATATTAACCATGCCTCTGTTATTTTACTGCCCACCAATGCCAGATTACAGAGAAATGGCTGTATGTTTACTGCTCTAGGAGGTAAAACACCGGTGCCAGAGGATGAAAGTTTTGTAGCACAAACATGTCTGTAATTATAAAATTTCTAGAAAGATGAATTCTTATAGACAGCTCATAATTACACAACAAACAACAAAGACTCAAAGTGACAGAAAGTAAAGGCAGAAAACATGCTGATTCACAAACACTGATATATAGTCATGTAATCAATGTGCTCAGTAATACATGTTGTTCTAGTAAAAGGCAAGCCAAAAGTTCAGACGTGGAGATAAATTCTGTTGACCACTTTTCAAAGAGGGTGTCCATTCACTCAACATGAGATGCAGTGGATTCTCTCTGGCTGACTGACCTTTCTGAGAGGATTCTTCCTCTGAAAAACACCGATCATACTCCTCTTTTTCAGGAGACTGAATGCACCATACCACCAAAACATAACATTACTTAGCTTTTGACAAGTTACTTTTGTTTCTTCTAAAGCTACATCCACACTAATACATTTTCATTTTAAAATCATAACTTTTTCCACGTTTACACCTAGCATCCTCACTACTTTGGCATTGTCAAACCTCTAAAATAAAGACTTTTGAAAACGCTGCTGACCCCAATTTTAGTTTGAAAACTCTGGGACTGTGTTTTAGTCTGGACAGGCAGAAACAGAGATTTTTGAAAACAATGACGCAGACACCCACGTTCACTTAGTGATAGGATCTTATCAGTCACAACGTGTCCTTCCCTGATTCGTCAGGCCCTATCACGTGACCTTTTTCTGGAAGAAAACAAATGACATCAGCCGATGACTAACAGCGGTTAATTCAACATGGATAACAAATTACAGATGTTGCTGACCTTGTTGTCTATGCTGGCAGCTGTTGTGCAGTTAAATCCTGCATTTTATAATGCTACTACTGCTTACATGCGCAGGACGCAAGCTATTATTCCAGCAATTTGCGACACTTCACGTGTCCAGCGGCATTATCAGCCCTACATGTTAGTATTATGTTAGTGCTAAAACGCTTGTGTGGATGGAGATCGTTTTCGTTTTAAAATGTTAGTGAGAATGTAGTCTAAGTTTGCACAGATAGACATTAGCAAATATCTTTATCAGAAACATAAGTCTTATGTTTTCATGAACACAATTAATATATATTAATATTCACTGCCATAAAAAAATTAGGTGACTCAAAGCAGTAAGTCAACGAAAGATCATAGTCTTGTTTAACCCTTTGCACCTGGGGGATGCAATTTGTGTCAAAATTGGTTCCCCTTATCTCAAAATCATGTCTGTTCAAACGGAATGCGCAGAGATCTTGGTTCATAATAATCACATTTATGACTTTTTCTCCAGTTAAAGTTTTTACATCTACATCTATGCCTGTGTGTAAAACAGATTCCAGTTCTAGCTAAACTGTACTGGCTGTGTGTCGCTTTGAGAATATACAATATTTTGGAGCTCTTAATGGATTAGGACTGGATTCTCTCATACTCTACAGCCCTTCACAATCTCTCCGGTCCTGTGCTGCTGCTGGCCTACAGGTCACTCACAACCACATCAGGAAAGAACTGGTGATGCAACATTCATTACTTTGCTTCAGAAGTCTGGCAAGTTATCTCTAAAGATGTATGGAATGTATTTCACAACTGAACCATAATGTTAATAATACAAACAGTACATGGGAAGTGTAATATGGCCTTGAAAAGAGGCAAGAAAACAAGGGTTTGAACCAGTGAGGAAACTCCCTGAGAGCTGTGAGACCTTTCAGCAGCTTCACTGTCAACAGGATGAACTGTAAAAACTGAATAGATTAAGTGAAGGTACCGTGTGTCTAATCCTCAGCTATAACTTTCAACTGACACCCAGATCTTCCAAAGATGAGTCAAAACACAGATGTTTCTCTCCAGGTCAGGCTAGATATATCAAACTGTGTATGAGAGTGGTAATGAATGCTGAGGCTGAGTGGAAAAATCACTCATGTGATTGCTCCAGACTGGTTTACAATTAAGAAATGGCTGAAGTAATAATTACAATTCTGCTATTTATCCAACAGAAACCAATATCATTCCAGTCTGTTTTAAAGAATCAGGCAGGCTTAATGAGACATCTGCTTTAGATTTGTTTTCTATTTTAACAGAAAGTTAAAGCAAATTCAACTTTTTATAATAAATCATATGAGGGTTGATGTTAGGATGTAAGGTTACAGATTAGAGTTTTGGGCAAAGGAGAATAAATGAGGGTCCTCAAATGTGTGGTAATACAAATCAGTGTGTGTGTGCATGTGTGTGCGTTGTGGTAGTGCTCTTTTTCTCTTCCTCCATCAGTAACTTCTGTTCCTGAATTCTTGTGCTGTAAAATTGGTGTTTTCATGGCCACTGCATCTGACAATGCACATCACCTTGAGAAAGAAGAAGAGTTGTAAAGATAAAGAGAGAGAGGGGCAGTGAGGGAATGAGGGCGGACAAGTGAGGACCTGCAGATAGAAACAAAAAGTGACACATGTGAAGGTATTAAGGGGAAAAGAGAAAGAGAAACCATGAAATGAAAACATAATGGGATGCAGATAAGAAAAGGGAAGGAAAAAGGAAAGGAGTCTGGAGGTGGGGGAAGGGAATAGTAGCAAGTCACGGTGGTTCTACAACAACAGGTCAGCCAAGACTGACAGTTAGTAGTCTGAGAGCATTTTAACGCCAGCGTTAGCATCACAGTAATCCTCTTAGACACAAGCAGTCCTGGGAAGGGATTTCACGACATGTAATTAAAGGAGTCATTTAAGCTATACTAGTCTGCATTTTATTAAAAAAAGAAAGTAGAACCCCGATCTGCGCTGAAAGCTGGATGTGCTGATCTTGCAACATTTTTACTGTTCAAGGAAGTGACTATTTGCAATTTCCAAAGAAGAAATGCTATGCAGTGCTATTATAGTAAATCCATATCTCTCTCACATTCATTTGCACAATTTAAAATACAACTGATATAGCAACCAGTTTCTCCATTAAAAAAATAGCCAAACTTTGATATCAGTCTATTTTAGCTATGAATTCTGACATCACATTATTACCACACCTCCAGCCCAGAAATAAGGTAGATGGGACCCCAAGAACAGAACAAGCCAGCTAAGCTTAAGTTGGTGCCAACTGCAAATTGAGTGAAATTTCAATGCTGTCTTATCACAGCCATTAGAAAAAAATAGCACAAAGGTCACCTTTTGGAGGCAATTACACTTTGTCCTTTTAGAAATGAAATTCAATAGTATCTCCTATACAGCAGTGAGTTAGGGAACCCTTCCAAAGACAGCTGAACCAATAACAGCTGAACTGCTCCACTGAGTCCTCCTCACAAACTAAGAAGCAGACCTTTAGTTTATTGACATCAGTGCACAGGATTTATGGGCAATAAAGTCCTCAACTCAAGCCTCAACAACTACCTCTCAGTTATCTACCAAATCCAACTCCTCTGCTTCAAAGTATCATACAACGTTTTCATCCAAAAGGATGTCTGTGTCCTGACTCTATCAATGATTAATAGAGAGTGTCTGGTGAAAGTGTTGCCTGCTGAATATAACCCTTTTTTGTTTTCATCAGAACAATGTCCATATCTAATGAACCATGAGATCAACATACAAAACAGTGGAAAATCAGGATTATCTCTTTATATACCAACTACTCTGTCTGTGTGTCATTTCCCATTCTCCTCATGTAGAGGTGATGGGCATGTATAGTTACCAGTGGTCTGGTCTTAGGTAGGGGCATTAATTCTAGTTATTTACTAGTGATCTACCTGCTTCCTATGCTGGTCTGGTACTTTTTAAAAAGGGTGAATCATTTGAAAGGACACAGAAACAGTTTGCCTTCATTTAATATACTGAATAAAGAAGATTAGAACATGTTCCTCTTGTGAAGGGAATATTAATTAATTCTGTTGATTTTTAATTTCCATCAAATAGTTTCCATCCCAACTCTTAACAAGACATCAGATTTGATGAGCTCATTATATGTTGTATGTACGCATTATTTATGTGTAAATTAAGCACAGTTACAGCACAGTGTTTCCCTAGTTGACTAAAGGTAAAAAGTCTCACAATACATTGTAGATGCAAGAAATGCAGCAATATAGATAAATTAAATTCTACATTTTTGACAAGAAAATGAATATGGACGATACGAAAGGGATAATGTGACTTTTGTTATGTACGGAATGAAAAAGATTACTGCTCAGAACCTGACACTCAAAATTCTGACACCATAGTTCACTTAAATGCACCAGTAAGAAGCATTTTCAAAACTGCTCTCTGCAGTTGCAATGATACCAAAACTGTGACATGAAAATAAAGACCGGGAAATCTCAAGCATTTCAAGTCTCTGCAAATGGATGTTAAGCATTAATAAATTGAAAGTGTACATAATATGCAGCTAATTGGCTAAAATGAGCAAACCCACTTGTCATTTGAGGGAGTATAATGAATATAATATGACATCACTCAGACTGGAGACTATCCCTTTTCTACTGTAGGTTTACTTGAATGTTATCAGGAGCTTCACTAATGTGGTAATGTAGCTAACTGAGACTCGTGCCAACAGCGCTAATTTGGTTTAGAATGGAGAAAGAAAGTAAGGGAAAGGACTTAATGATGATAGGAAAGTTATAGTAATGGGAACAAAGAAAAGAGATGAATGAAAAGAAGGAAATGTAGAGATTTAGTTCAGATATAAGAGGGTATCAATATCTGTTCTTTTTTCTTGGACAAAACACAAGACAAACTTAACTTCCTCTACTCCTCTTTCCTCAAACTTAAGCATGGATGGATTTCCATTTTTTCTTTCTCTCCCTTCATTTCTCTACCTTTTCCCATCACATCCCTCCCAATCCTGCCATCCTCTTCATCTGACCTCTTCTCTTACTTTCCTATCCTCTCTTCCACTCAGTCCTTTAGTACAGGCAGCTGCAGCCCTTTCAGAGCCTCTCATCAGTCCTCCACATTTCTCTCTCCTTATTGTAGCACCAGTGCACTGACCCCTCATCTTCCCTCCCTTCCCTCTCTGTCTCTCTCGCCCTCATTCCCTCATTCATTTTCTCCTGCCAAGTCAGCTCTCGGTGCCCTCTCTCTCTCCCTTCTTTTACTCTCTTGCTCTGACAAAGTCGTTAGTATGGAGGACTGTGTTCCCCTAAGTCACTGGGTCTTCCTTTGCTTTAGCTGTTTTACTCTTTCATCAGTTTGCCATCCTTTTTTGTCCTCTCAGCCACCAGCCATGTTTTTTTGTTTTTTTTTTTACCTGTCCAACTCTTCTTTTTTTCACACATCTCCATTTTTGCTCTCCTAACATACTCTCTCTCTCAAATTCAAGTTTACTTAGTTGAGTATCAAATGAAACATATTGGTAAGTACTGAAATGCCATTTAATTTCAATAACAACCACACTAGTGCTAAGCCCCTTGAGGTTACAAGGTTGACTACATGAAAACAGATGGATGGAATGCACAGACTGATAGTTTTGCTGGTGTTAGAGCTTTACCAGAAACAAAAAAACAGAACAAGATTGTCCTAAGGGTGATGCTGGGGTAAATGATGTGAGACCATTAAAATCAATAGAGATTTTCTCCTTGGGACCATGTCCTCACCAGAAAAACCACAACATCAGTTGTGTCTTCAAACGGCTTAAAACAATGTTTGCATTTCCAACAAGACAAGACAAGGAACTCCTCAACAGCAAACATTGGCTGAGATTGTCACTAAAAAGAGAATAGTCTGGTCAGGTTAGGCTAACCAGTTGTGGCTAACTTCTGGGCTAACCCCCTTCACTTTAATCAGTAGGTGGTAAGCAAGACATGGGACCTTGCTTTGGGTCTTGAGAAGATGTAGCATTTATTCACAAAGCTAAACTGCTAACTTCATATTCTCTGCTGTGGTTGCCAGCCTCACCATCACACACTGCACACTCGCTACGCATACAACCTATGCACGGAGCTATCCCCTAAAGGAGCTACTCTACTTATATAATACTATAGTAAGTTTGTTAAAATCGTGCAAAAAATTGCCCAAAGAAAAACACATTTAATTTGTGACAATCAAAATCATGCCCTTTCTACTATTACACTCAGTTGTGCTTTCTTTTCAAGGGCAATCATGGAGCTTTTACTGTGTTGACAAGGTCTTGTCTTGCTTTATTGTCTCTTTGTCGATTTAAACATTTAAGGAGTCATTTATAGTGAATCATACACACTATTGACAAGTGAAACAAACTTGTCTGTAATTGCTCTGCTTCCATTAGGTGTGTGGTGGCAGGTATCTTTTGACAGACAAGACAGACAAGAACAGGCTTTCCATACAGACCCTTGATTCAGAGAATTGTTGGACAATATGCATACTGACAGGGCTAGTGCTGAAACTGATTCTTCCGAGTAACGTCAAGAGAAAATACATTAAAAAGATGTGAAAATAATATAATTGTAAACTGGCCATAGTTCCATTTATTCTGGCTCAGAAACGGCATTTTTAACTGGCACATGCAATGTCAAGATGGTTTTGGTTACAACTAAAGCCTGTTTCATACTCCACCAAAGGTGCACTCAATTTTACACAAGTGTATACATATGCAAGTTGTCTGCTTATTCAGCAGATGTGTGTAAATTGGTGTCCTTGGGCCCAGTCTGTGGTTACAAACCACTAATCCACACAGCGGAAGCAAAGCCAACGCTACCCTGGAGTGAGGTATTTAAAAATGTTCACAGCAGAGGAAGATATGGACATAAGATGCATCTGGAAAATACATCAAGAATGCAAGAAGGACATTAATATTGACATCTCTGTTTGTATTTGAATGGTTAGCAGAATTATTGATCTATTATTTATCTATCCCTACCTTGAAACATCATGCTGCAGCAGACAACTTTCTTTGGTTTCCCCTTTCTCTGCAGTATTGCTTACTTGTGGAGATATAAAACTGGCTTTAAAAAAAAAAAAAAACACATCACACACTGAAGCCACATTCAAAAATCATTTGGGAAGTCATTCCACAGTTTGACCATTTCATGTCATCACAATTCAACAGTTGATACACCTGCAGAATCTTATGGAAACCCTACAAGTTAAACATTTGCCCTTACCCTCCCTGAGATTAGCACTTGCAGAAGTAGTTGATAATAATGAGACTAAGCAAAATACTCATGGACTTGGATAAATGACCAGTGATTTGCAATTAAGCCCTGCAAATCTCTAGTAGCAGTGCTAAGCTGAAAAACACTGAAGCAATGAGAGCTTAGCACTACGGCTGAGGATGACTTTAACTTGCACATAAAATATCAGCTGAGCTGAATTCAGATAAAAGGTTGTCATTTCAAAATATTCTGTCATTCACCCATCTGTGTCTCATTTCACAGTCAGGACTGTGCACTAGCTGTAACACACACACACACACACACACACACACACACACACACTCTGTCTCCTCTAACTCCCTCCACTCCATCTCTTTGTCTGCCTCTTTCTCCGTCTCTCTGTCTCTTTGTATGGAGTCTGCTACAACATTTTGATTTACTTAAGTGACTCCATTCTGCAATCAGCCTCAGACGTGAGCTGTGTGTTTGTGGCCTTTCTCCATGTGAGTGTGTGTTTGAGGCTTAAATCCCAGCCACCAGCCACTAGCCTGAGGTTCATTAGTCTGATCAATGATTGACTCTCTCCCTCCACTTCTCTTCCAAATTTCTTTCATTTTTTCCCTGGTTTGACCCCTCTCTCTATCCTTTTCTATCTAAAATTCATTGATTCATTCTCATGTCAAGGATCCTTTCTTTCTCTCTGCATCTATTCCTCCCATCACCCTCATTGATTAGGTCTGGTGTTGAGGAGAAATATGTTTCTCTCTTTCTCTCTCTCCACTCTTTCAGTCGGTGGCACATTGATTAGCTCTGGTGTTGAGGAGAATTGCGTACTTGGTCCCAAAGTAAAAAGCACTAAGTGTTATTCGTGTTTCTCTCCGCCTCAGTCTGACCTCCCTTTTGCTTTCTGTATAGACGTTGTCAATAAGCCTTGGCGTCATCCCGCTGTTTGCAAAGAAACTCTTCTTATTTTCTGTTGCTTCTTCCGCTCTGAGCTGATAGCCTTGGCGTCTTTGAGGCATCTAAAGGCTGGACGGTGGAGGGTTTTTGGCGTCTTTTCACTCTCAGGGGGAAAAAGATAAAGTGTTTGTGTTGAGGAGTGCTGAGCTAATACACTTGTTCACTTATCTTAAAATGAATGCCACTGCCGGGTTAAAACAGTTAACTGATAGCTGATACTAGTCATTCATTGGAAAACTGATGTTTGTTTTATTACTTCCTGTATTGATTAAAAAAAACAAAACAATACCACACTGTTGATCTAAAGTAAGCATTAACTTGACTTTAATCTAATATGACATTTTGATCAGATTCCACGCAAACAGATAAAATTATCCTATAATTAAAGCCCTGTCTTTGAATGGACAATTTTGATGTGATTGCCATATTGTTTCTAAGGCGTCTCCACATAGTGAATATGACCCTTGTAAAAGTAACACTCAATGTTTGTATTTTCATTTTTTGCAAGGAAATCATGAAAGTTAAAGTTATTAAATACACAATATATGTTTATGTAATTAAGAGTATTTTTCTAATATGAGAATTCATGAGCACCAGTCATGTGCTTGACATGCTAAATGCAAATTAGATTGTAAATTGCAATAAGTCACTGTAAATCAGAATAGAAGTCTGTTTCATTGAACTCCTGTGGCAACATGTATTTTGGTACTGAGAGTCTACTATATACAGTATTCTTTACACACAATATACACTAAAATACATCCTGAATACTATCTGTATAGCTGGTAAATCAAATATATCTAGACCAGAATAAACAGCTAACCATTCTCATTTTGAGAGACTTAAATACATTTCAATGCTGGTCTGAAAACTCATTTTCAAACTACACAAAGAGTCTAAAATCTTTGCTGGCCCTACTAAATTGAGACTGAAAAGTGTTTCTCTGTTTGTCTGAGTGCTTCAGTCATCATCTGTCACAGATGAAAAGTAATTTAACAGGTCTGTTTATGATCCATTTTGTTAAAGTGAATAAATGTTTGGTCCTTCAGACTAACAGACTGGTTCTGTTGACTACAAGGAGAATACAAGAGGATGCCTTAGCCTGAGGCAGCAGTGTGAATAAAATAATGCTGCAGTGTCTGTGTCCTTACCCCGTGTTACACTTTGAGTGAGGAAAAAAAAAAAAGAAAAGTCTCACTGTTCAGCCTGCTACTGTAAACAAAGAGGAAGTAAGTGTGTGTGCATGTGTGTGAATGAGAGAACAGAGATAAACATCCCAGCTCAGGCTCTTGTGTTGTCAGGTAACATTTGGCTTCCCATTGCATGAAGATGTACATGCACTATGTATATAGATACACTGTATCATACTCAGTAAATACCTTCCTTCCACCTCACCTAAACTACTGTACATCTGGGATGTGGCACTTTCAACACCAGTTTTATAGGGCAACTTACACATGCTCACTTTTCTTTTATATGTTCTCAGTGACTATAGCAGTAAATAAAAAGGAGGGTAAATCTACCAGCTACCAGTTTGTGATTATAATAACCAATTTAAATGATAAATTAGTTATATTCTTCCAAAAGCCTTCACTTGATTGAATGAACTGTCCAAGGATACTAGGATTGGTATGAAGATTTTTAATATCTAACATAGTTTGAATCTACTTGAGTATTAATTCCAATTATTCAGACTGAATTCAAGTTAATCTAGTTATTTCAGAGCAACAACTGATTTGAATAACTGCAGCTGTGGCTACGTAGAATGAAGAGAGAACTTAAAAATGTATCCTTAAAAATGGATCTTTCATGGAACTATGTGATCTACTTTACTTTTTTTCACCTGGGTATGTTTGGTGGCTTTAATATGCTTCTTCACTCCCACAAATACCACTACTCTACTGGGTTTATATGATTTAACAACCCAGTCTCACATCAAAATGTATAATAGCTACGTTGGTCCACAGCCCAAAACGTATTAGTTTCACAATAATGGCTTTAAAATTGTGAGATGCCTTTTCTTTTTTTTTTGCCTGTTCTTTTCTATTGACCTGCATCCACATCACTGACTGTCAAGTTTCTGTCTGCAAAAAAACGAACAAAATGCAATATTTTAAGATAGTTTCAAATTAAAAAGCATTTTGATAACATTTCTAGAGAGAAATGTAAATTTTATTTTCATAATCTTTGTTCAGTGAATGTATATGATGTTCAGTTTGTTTGTTATTATGTTGATTGTTTCAGGTCACGCCAGAAAATTGTTGGAATGCAACGTTTTCTATCGTTGCTATAGTGGTTGCTATGGACACTGCTGTCACTGAAACCACGTAGTTGCATGTTGTTTGAATAATTGTCTTTGCGCTGTGTAGTTATCTGAGCTGTTATGTTATTTGTGTTATTTTATGTAACTGTCAGATGATGATAAAACAGATTTCAGAGTGCCCCAAGGATGATGTCTTTCTTCTTTTTCTTTGGATTTCCGACAAACCCGCTGCTGGGATGTAACCCATTATCTTCACTGTTGATTTTAATGATATCCTCAATATTTCTGAACACAAAAACACCAAAGTGTCCTTAATAACTCAACAACAACAGTAATAATTTTGAAATGGGATATGAAATGAAATATTGATTTTACAAAGGAAATATGGACTGTGCTATAGACAAAGAAATATAGTGAAATATTATATATAGCTTTATATTAGAAATATTATATATAGCTACACTGGTCTAAAAACAATATAGCTATTATACATTTTGATGTGAGACTGGGTTGTAAAATCATATAAACCCAGTAGAGTAGTGGTATTTGTGGAAATGAAGAAGCACGTCTAATCCACCAAACTCAGCCAGGTGAAAGAAAGTGAAGTAGATCACGTAGTTCTATGAAAGATCATTGATCATTGAGCAACCAGTGCAAATCCTGGTCATTCCTCACATCAACATTACACTGTATTGCTTGATCCTGAATTACAAGTACTAGTCAGTACAGCCAAGTTCACAGAAACCAAAATACCAAATGGGACACAGGGAAGCCACACATCTTTACACCTGATGCAGTGTTGCCAGCATAAACTACAACATTTTATTTTCTTATGAAAAATAGGGCTCATGGGGTCAAACAAAATGTTTCCTTCAAACTTGATGTTCCAGCATAGTTGGTAAATTATGTCCTTTGTCAGCCTTAAATGTTGCCTGTATGTTACCTGTATGTTATTGGTACAAAGCAGCAGTGCACACAGCTCCAAATCTTAAACAGAGTATCGGGTGCACGGTTGTGGTAAAGATGAAACAAACAAAACACTAACGGATTTACCTTCTTATTGTTTTTCATTGTGGACAGAAACAGACGCGTTTCAGCCAGAAGCCATCATTAGCGTAATAAAAAAAGAAGAAATGACAATATATATAAACAAACAGGTGAGGTTCAAACGCCAATCAGCGACAAGAATACATAATTATATAATAAGATCCATCTGTGAAAGGACAACCCCAAAGTAGCCTCTTCAGAATAAGAAGGTGTGACCTCAGTAATCAATGGAAACGATAACCAGTGTCATAAGCCAATAAATATACAAAACTGTCCGCCCAAGACAAGAGGGCATATACAGTTCAGATTATTAAATATATGAAGGTGCCCATAAATGGAAAAAACAGTTGCCACAAAGCGTAATAAAGAGATAACCTACATAATGTGCATACATTCAATAAATCCCCTAGGGAGGAAAATGATTATAAAATTAATCTATGCTAAAAACCATCCAAAAATGCACAAATGACTAATCAATGTGAACAGAGGGCTCTAATTACTGAGTAAATTGAGAAATCCCTGAGAGATCTCTGAGAGAGGACTAAGATTATGTTTGTTACTGTCACAACTGGAGTGGGATATCTCCAGCTTTTATGTTCTGTGACTTCTGCACTGAAACCCATTTTCCATGTAGGACAGTGAGGCAGACTTTCAGGAACTGCCTTTATGGACTGAAAAAAGTACTATTTCCCTCTGAATTTGACACTTCACATAGCACTTGGTTCATTCCAGCAAACAGCCAATAAAATATGTGTTCTGAGGACAAAAGGGAAAAGAAATGCCTCGATTCTCTCCCCACATTCACTGCCTTTTTTCCCCTGCTCAGCCGCTTCCTCCTGTAAACAAGCAGTTTAAAAAAAAGTGGTTTCTTCAGTTGCGTGTGTGTGTCTTTATGCACAAGAAAATATAAGCTAAAAGCCTCTCGTTTACTTTTCTGCAGTGCTTGACTTCCCACAAAATCAGTGGAGCAAAGAACTGAGAAGTGGAGGAAAGGATAGAGAGTGATATGCGTGAATAAAGAAAAAAAATGTGTGTTTAAAAAGTGCAGGAAGTGGTGAGAGTGATATTTTAGATGTTTGGCTGAACATTGGTTGGTTAGGTAAGGCTGGGACTACTTTGTGGAAAAAGGACCACACACATATCCACAAACACACACACACACACACATGCACAGCCTTTCAGCCATTTCAACAACCTATTTCAGAGCTGTTTCTGATTATGTTTAGATGGCAATGTATATATGAGGAGACGTCTGTCTGTCTCTCTATTTCCATCACTCCATGCAGCTGTCTTTCTTTTTCTCACTCTCCCTCCATCCAAATCTCCTCCCTCTTTATTTCTCCCTTTCATGGCCCTCTTCTGCTGTAGTCTGACTCTAATTGTGGTTGTCTTAGTTCCTTTCTTCAAACCATCAAAGTCTGTTTCCTATCAAACTTTTTTACTATATGAGGACTGATCCAGGGTCACTGGCCAGCCAACATGACTCGACATCTGGTGCTTGTCAACCTCCACAGGCAAACAGATCTCAGATCAGCACTCCGATTTGAACCAAACTCAACCCCTGTGGCCCCAGTTTTTCAAACAGCCAGACTAGGGTTTCATCCTCAACTTGCAGCCTAACATTTGCCATGTGGAGAGCCACCAGGAGCAGGCCTCACGGCAACCAGAGTGGATCCTGAATATGCCAAATCCTAGTCAAATAAGCTCTTCTGGTTGGAAAGTGATCAAAAATGGCAGCTGTCTAACCTTAGTGTATCCACTGAGAATGAAAAATGTAGTCTACACACTGCTCTAATCAGCTGGGAAAGCTATAATAGAAGAATGAAAGTCCATATATGCCATGGATTTGTCTCAAAGCAAGCTTTCTGTTTAGGGAGTTACAAACCAAAACAAAGCTTGATCTAGCTGACTGGTGTAACTGATCTGAATTAGAAGTTTTAATTTAAGTCCACTATCAACCCAAAATATCAATCCAGCCCAAATATAAACAGAATCATCCAGGAGAATTTCTACTGGTGTCTAACAAAATAATTCTTTTAATATTGTACAACCTACAGCACTTCTGTATTTCTGTGTCCCAACTCAGTTTCCATCATGAGCCACTCAACATTAGGTCAATAATCTGGCAAAACATCTGTCTGTCCAATGGATGTATGGATGACGCATCTCCGCTTCCTACTGTTATGCAAAAGTGAAGCCAAATTATTTCCTTTATGGGAGCTGCCATCTTGCTGATGTCATTTGGAGCCAGAGTCTGCACGGTAGAGTCGGGCTGACGAAGGTTTGAGAGTGGCTGCCACAGCTGTCAACCATGATGTCAGACCCAAATAACTCAAATAACTAATTGAAAACAAAGTTATCAGAAAAATGAGTACTTGGACAAACATCAGCATGATAATAACTACCTGACAGGTGGTTCTAAATGACAGGAACCATTTTTGAAAAACATGTATTTGATGTGTACTGTTTTAGTTTGGCTCATCCACTAACATGGAGGGGGCGGGACTTATGACCTATACTGCAGCCAAGCACCAGGGGGTGATTGAGATGTTTGAGATTACTTTTGGGGAGCTGTCATTACGTCCATCTTTATATACAGTCAATGGTCCAAACCAACTCAGAACTACAACTACTAAAATATAAACACATTCAAAAAAGTGCTTTTATCATATAAAGAAAGAGAAACATGGATGCAGCCTCATCTGGACGCTTAAACCACTGAAGCTGAATTTTAAGCTAAAACTCCAATTATAAAAATGAAATCACAACCAAATTTCTTGCTAAATATTGTTTAATGAAAATAAGAAACTTTTCTATAACAAATAAAAATGTGTTCTTAGGTGGGGTGCCAACAAAATGGGTAACAAACAGGTCTTTCAACATGGCATATGAGGTATTTGGCATCTGTAGTTCAGGAAAACCTTGTCAGCTTTATTCAATATATGTCTGACTGATGAATTGTTCAATCAGACTGTGTGTGTTATGGGTAGAAGAAACTGTAATAACTCCACTAGGTGCTTTAAAATGAACTAAAAAGAAGATAATAACATCAGGTAGACTTGGAAAGCAACTAAAGCTTTAATGTGTGAGGATGACAATAACAGACTCCTGATTATGGCTACCACAACCAAAATATATCAATTTTAACAGCTGTTTTCAATTTCAGAAGATTGCTTTCAAAATGATCCGCTTTCAAAATGCCACGCCGTAATTTCCAGACCCACTTTCTGCAACAGTATGTTAGATTTTGAAAGTCAACAAGAAAATAGCAGTCACAGTTATATTAACCTCTTTTAATTTGCAGATTGCTGACCTTCTCTTGGACTCCCCAAACCTTATTGTTCTCTTTTGTGTTAATATCTGTCAGTTAATAACACAAAACTTGCTGTCCAAGAGTAGATAGAGTTTTAGGCTTTTGTGTGATAAGACACAGAAGCAAGCATGAAAGGAAGGGAAGGTTTGAAAGCAAACAAGCAATAAAGAAAGGCTGGAGAAACCATGACAGAGATGGAGAAAGTGGTCTGACTCCAGCTGATCTATTGAGGACAACCACTGGCAGCACATTGGAAGTCATCTGAAGTTCAAGCCTGCTTACTGCGCAGCTTGCCAAGTGTCACCAGTGATTGCAACATTTATCATAAGCAAACAACATGAAATAATAGCTACAGAGTCTGCAATATGCAACAGCCAGCAAGGAAGGGAGGATGAAAACAGTAGAGTGGACGTTGGGATGATTTCAATTGACTTAAATGATTACATCTGTCTTACAATACATCGGTTAGATACCTACTCAGTTTAAGAGCACCTGTCTTATTTTACTACTTGCCTAGTTGAGAAGAAAATATGGCAAAATACGAGCACGTATCTAAATATTTGTAGCATGTGAACATAGTTGCCAAATACCTCCTGCAGCTGCTGGATGTTTATATTGAGATGTTAAAGTTCCCAAGAGGGGAAGGAAGTGCAGAAGAATGTGATTTTCAAATAAATCCAGTCTCTCTGATCTCACTTACACATGATTGTAAAATCCAAACACAGACAGAAAATAATATCCAGTGGTAATTGAGTCTTGTACAAACCACTAGGATTTGACCGTTGTGGGTTTTGCAGACAAAACCCTCTATTTTATTTTTTGGGATAAAGCTGTTGAAAGATTGTATTTTGTGAGAATTTAATTATCTTTAAATTTGATGGTAAAAATTAAATATGGATTGTCACAGAGCAGATTTAATAATAGGGAAAAATCTACCAAAATAAATCACTCTTATCTAATATCAGATCAGAAAGAGAGAATGAAGGAGCCTCTAAAAAGGATGTTAATAAAGTGATTGAAGTCCCTTTACCATGTGTTACAGGTAAGTACAATCGGGCTGCATACTCCTCTTCCTCTTCTTCCTCCTCCTCTTCCTTCTCCCCCTCCTCCTCCTCCTCCTCCTCCTCCTCCTCCTCCTCCCCTGAGTCTGGCTCAGCCGTGTCACCTAACAACGGGTTGTCATGTGGACTGGCTGATTGTGGATGTGACTGGTCAATGACAGATGATGGACAGGAGGGAGAGGGCATGGGAGAACCTATGAAAGAACACAACCGAGAAAAAAAAAGAAAAAAAAAAAAAAGGGAATGATGAATTTGAATAATAAATAAAATCATGACAACAACACCAACAACAATAACGAAAATCTTAAAAAAAAAAACAAACAAAAGAAATGAGCAATGAAGTATGGAGATGTATGCTGATGGTGTGACTGAACAGCAACTGAAGGACAATTCCTGAGTTGGATCACTGGTCATCACTCCATCATTCATTCAGTGTATCCATCTCTCCAGCTGATGGAGGCTTGGGGTGAACCCCTACCACTCCTGCCCTTCTACTACATTGCAGTTTTATAAGGACAGAACTTGATAAAATTTCTCATTGCATCTTTACTGCCACTATGTTTTGAGAGAAAGAGAATATGGTTGGAGATATTGAACTGTGTGAGGTGCCAGTCTAAGTATCAGTTAGAGTTGGCTACAGTATGTTGAGTCCATGTGAGGACCAGACTCACAAGCAGAGTGAGCAATCAATTGTGTATCGATGTGGTAACCTTGGCATTTAGTGACTTCTGAATGCTAAATGGCCCTGTGTGTGTGTGTGTTTGTGTTTCTGTTTCGCCCAGACAGATAACTCTGTTCAGTCTTGCATTCTATACAAATGTGCTGGCACAAAAGAATGTAATTAGTTGTTGAAAAGCAAAGGAATGAAAGAACCCCACATATTTCATTAACAGCACTCGCCATGGTGGTTGGCTTTACAGATAAAAATGTCTTTCCAAATCTCTTGATCTCTCACATTTGCGAGCAAGGAGGGAGAAACTGAAATACAAAATCAATGTTAGGGTCATTTGCAGGAAAAGAATTGCAATCTTTTTTTTTTTTTAATCTTTTTTGGCTGAGCATTTATAGAATTACTACTGCAATCACTACTCTTAAGCTCTGTCCCATTCTCTCTCTCAAACACTTTTTTTTTTTTTAAGGGATAAAAAAACGGTTTTAACATTAGCCACCTGGACATGTCACACTCTCTACTTCTTTCGCTGCCATGAGTGAAGAAAAATGCAAACTCAAGAAATTTCAAACACACAGCCAACCTTGTCCCTTTCAGCAATCGACTGTGAATCCCATCCTGACGTTCATTTGGGGTTTTGCAGTTGCAGGCTAAAACTAGAGTACAGCATCTCGATGCAAACAGATCCAAAATAACATGACACAAGCCTCTGTTTAATTATTTATTAGAGTGCCTTCTGGCTTATTTCTTTCACTGAGATAGAAAATCACATGGATATGGCATTTTCTATTAAATACCCAACCCCCACTATCTCTCCTAGAGTGATATTGTGGATGGGAAAAAAAGCCCAGTGGCTTTTGCTGTGGAAACAGGAACAACATAGGATTAGTGCTACATGTGGGCAATATTAAACAGCAGATACAGTCCACTGTCTTGACTACTTCATTTTTACAGAATTTATCAGTATGTTGATTGTCTACGGGAAGCCCTTCACCTGAACTGATCCTCTTGAGACATTTTAATCAGTTTCCAAACAAGCATGCCTGAATTTGTTTTACTGTTATTAATATCAGGATGCTTGATTTGTTGGACAGTTCTATTATTCTGTGACAGTCTACAGACTGCTTTGAGAGGCTTTTCCTGTTACAAATGAAATCCTGGGGCACACAATGAGTTGTCAATATGTAACATGGCTAAATTTAAAGGTATTAAATATTAGCAAGTGGTCCAAGAAATTCAGCATTTGCAATCCAAATTTCTGTACAAACTGGTAAATGTTTGAAATCATGTAAGAAACATATCTAGAATGTTATCTTTCTTGTTCAGCATCAGCTTGTTTGCACTATTTTAGTGTGTCTAAAATGTCATTACTTAACATTACATTATTATAACATTTTCCCCCCTTCTTCTTCTTCTTCTTCTTCTTCTAGCCCTTTTCTGTCTCGTAAAAAACACAACTGGTGCTGTATGGAGTATTTCCCGCTGCAAGACAGTGTGTGTGGGATTGAGTCAAATTAAACTACAGTGTGTGTGTTCATGGTTAAAGAAGGAACATGGATGGAGCCCTATGGCACAGAGTAACAAGATATATCAGGCTTTGGATGCATACATAATACTTGTTAGTCAGCAGATCAATTCATTGTTGGTTTTGGTCTTTTCATGGGATTTCTTAACAATAAGAAAATAAAAGAAAAACAATATAAATCATATAAATATCACCTGAATTATCCTTTCACAAATATGTTCGTGTCATGATTGGAGACATTTTAATTGTACTTTTTACCACTGGATGGGTTTAACTCCATCTTTGTTGAGTTCACCAAGACAGAACTGAATGTGTTCTCATTGTTCCCAAGATGGTGAATGGAAATATCAGACAGTACAATGCCTTCATCCACCTGCTCCTCAATATTTGCATCCTAATCTTTCAAGAAACATTGGGTGTAAAAATTGGCGCATTTTTATGCATGTGAAATTGTTACCAATCTACTTATTGATATTAAAAGCAGAAATTGACGAAAATGCTCTTACTTGCCTCAGAGTAAATTGATTCATCACATGCTACAGTCAAAACAAAACAAAGCAAAACAAAGCAAAGCAAAGCAAAGCAAAGCAAAGCAAAACAAGGGACTGTGTAGCCTGGAAACATCTGCTAGCCAGAGGTTTCCACTCTGAGGAGTTACATATTTAATCTTTCAAGGTTTCAGCTTAAGGTCTCAACTAACTCCAAGAAAAGAGAGATTGTGATATTGGTTTCCACATAATCATACAATACATGGAATAATTGATGCATGCGTTTGTGTGCCTGTGCAGTGTTTCCCCTTGGTTGACTGCTTTGTGGAAGCTGGGCTAGATGAGGATGGGCCTATATTTAATAAAAATAGGCCTATCTCTGACAAAGCTCCTTCAGTTGTTTTCAACAACAATAACAGGCTGATTAAAATAGAGTACAAATACAGGTACCCTTGTAAACAGAACAGAAATAACAGCAGGCTTACTTGCTCTGACAAAGTTTCTGAATGAGGTAGACGGTTCTTTACCAAACAAAATAGTTCCTCCTATGTAGCATTGTACATCTCTTACAGGTTTTGTGCAAGGAAAACTATCCTATCAACAGCCTCAGGCTGTGCCCCAGATTGCATACTTAAGACAGGACGTGAGTATGAAGAGAAACAGTCTGGTAAAACGGTAAAACACCTGTCTGTGTTTAACTTGGCTGCCAGTGTTTACAGGTGGACAGCAGACGTGAGACATTTGGCAACACGGGCTAGTTAGCTACAAGCTAGTAAGTTAGCGTGGCTCCATTCACAAGTAACACCACCGTGTATCATAACCTATCCATGAAAAAAAATGACCAATTGCATGTGAACTCGCGGCCTGTGCATTGTGTGTTAACACACATTGCTGCTGATGTTATATTCTGATGCTTTATTCGCTATTATCTGAGCTGTGTCACTGAACCCAACAGCCTCGCTCTCTGAGTACCATGGTATAAATGGTACCGTCTCATCCTATCTTTTGGGGGGTGGGGGGTTTGGGAGTCCCACTGGTAGGGGCGGGCCACTCTACTCTACTCTCAGTAGTCGAAATCAGATACTGCCTGAAGGACACGCACAGGCATACAAACACAAACACTGGTGCACATACACATGCACAGAGATGTACAACAGCATACTAGGCTACCCACATTTCAGCACGCACAAAAAGATTCTGAAACAAACAAAGCATTGAAAACACACACAGCATGCTACATGTGAAAGTAAACAAACAGAATGAGAATGTATTACAGGGCTAGAGCGGAAGTCTATCTAGAAATGACAAGGTAGAGAGAGTGGTAGAGAAGGAGAAATTCATGAAAGGCAGATCTAAAGATAAAAGTGAAGGGGAAATAACAAAAGAAGTGAAAGGATGATAAAACCAGATAAAGAAAGGGTGTTTCTGTAGAAGCATTTAGAGTGAAGAAACACAACAAAATAATAAGAAGGTTAGGATGACTGAAAGGAAAACAGGGTTCTCCTGGCTTATAGGGTGTAATTACGCCAGGAGCATGCTTTAAAGGTACTAGGTTGTACTAACTGTCATCTGACCACATCCAGGATCAAAAATGTTTATACTTGTACTGAATGGCCCCATGCAAAACCTTTGAGTCTCCTCAAAGACATTCATGGTGTTGCATTCAGACTGAAAATAGTGGAAGTGAAAGTAGTTGTGTGAAAAAAGAAAACTTGAGAAAGAAGTTCCACTCAAATAAGAAAGAAATGCGGGATAGTAAGTTATGTTAATTTAAAGTCAATCCTTTTAAATGAACTACTGTTAAACTGGCATGGAAACATGGCTGCACTGTGCACAGACTAATAACGTTGCCTTGAATGACTTGAAGAAACTACAGTTCAAAGAGTCACATGTTACTGCTGTTTCAAATGCAGCCAGGTCAAGCTTTAAGGCAGTTGACTCTATTTTGCTCCAGAGCAGCAGGTAGCTGCTCAGTGTGATGTCAATGAACACTTTGACAGCTGTTGAGGTCAAACCTGAGACTGAGACAGACACTCAGTTACAAGCCAGTCTCTCTAACTGCTAGCTTAGTGTGCTACCACATTACAACATTACATCATGCATGTCTAGTGGCCATTTGCAGTTTGCCAAATAAAACAGCAAATCATGTATTTTTTTGACATGGAAATGGTAAGAAATCATTCAGAAATCATAATTCAAATTCAATTTAAGCCTTCACCAACACATAGTGGTTGGGCCATTACCACCACATCTTCTTCATACAAACTGAATAGACAAGAACTTAAATATCCTAGTCTGTGATTAGCATGCCAGGCAAGATTTCAATCTCAGCTGCTCTGAACCCCCCCCCCCCCCCTAGAAGAAAAGCATAACCTCATCATGAAAGATCTATAATATTTCACCCCACCAAGAGTATGCATTCTTGGTGGCTCTTTTTCTCTGGCCCAGACTTTCCCCTAAAATCCACCTGCATTGTTCTGGAGTTTGAGTAAAATCTCTTGGTCGACATTCTCTGTTTTTGCGTGCTCTCTCGGTCTCTGTCAATCTCCATATCAAAGACACCCTGGTAGAACACATTGTTACTGGGATTATAGACAGAGAGGGAGGGAGAGAGGCAAGGAGGGAGAGACGGAGAGAGAGACAGAGAGAGAGCGAGACAGACTGAAATATTGCTTATAGGCCTAAAGAAAATCCCAAACCTTGCCTACTTTAACTTTAACCCATGCAACTCTGGGTGTTTGCATGTATGTGTTTCAATAAATGGGTCACAGACAGATATCGTGATTGTCAAAGGGTCCGACACAGCTGTCCAGTTGGCTCCGTGGGGACACGGTGTTAAGCTCAGCTATGACCGCCTGGGAGCTTGTTGTTCTGGCTCAAGACAATATTCTTTTAAGACTCTGATCAATGGAGTAAAAATAATTTAGCAAATAAATACTCACTCTGTCAAATGGCTAGGTGCCTCCTGGCATTTCCCCATAGTGCCTGAGGGAACGAGGTTATGCTGCATTCATATCAAGAGGGAATAACCGGCAGAACAACTTTCAAAAAACTAGAAGAGTTCTAGTGTCTGAAATGAAGCCATCAAGACTCCAAAACTGAGTCTTCTCCCCATACCCAAAGCAATGCTTGAATCCTGAATCCCTACTCAAGAGCACTATACAAAATCCTGGACAATGCTCACTGTTTTCAAGTGCAACTCCCACTTTGATAGCTAAAAGCAATGTTGGCTGCGATGTAAAGGACTTCATTATTCAGTTTGCTGTGGAAAATGTTAACACTTGTATGCATAATGTATGATTTCTGTAAATATGGCTATCTGTACTCTATCCATATTCAGTGTAAATGTATCCAAATACACAAGGTACATCTAACATCTAACAGGTGTTTGGGTGCTGAACAGCTATGTTGTTATTGTACTTTTCAAAAAGTACTTTTATTATAATGGTTTGTAAATGGGAGAACTCACAGCAATTTATGGCCTCTTGCATCTTATTGTTTAGTTTTGTCATAATGAAATCTGCCAACAGAACCTGGACTGCAGAACAGTTGGAAGTTAGATAAATGACAAAGCAAAAACCAGTCCATCTTTTCTCAAACCATGGAGAAGATACCAACCAAACCAACAAACACATCAAGCTGCAAGCGCTGCAATCAGGCACATTCTATTGCATGACTTATTACTTAGTTTTGTGGATTAAACGTTAAAAAAATGAAACTTCACTGTAGTCTTTCTGTTGTTTTTGAGTTTTGTTTGAGTGCTTAAAGTAGAGACATTTGTTTGATAGGAACAGGACATGGTTGAGGTTAGACGGTGGCTCAAGAGCTCCCCAGTGTATTTTAGCAATGACTGGTTTATGTCATCTGAATGGAAAAAATCTGCAGAGCTTTTTAACCCAGTAGCCTTGTCACACAAAACAAGTGCAACCTTAGATCTCTAGCAGCTGTTGTAGGGAGAGAGACAGAGAGAGAGAGAGAGAATTATGTGTGTGTGTGTGTGTGTATCTGTATGTTTTGAACACCTGGCTCCTTCAGTGCCTCCTCATTCTTCATCCCTGCTTGGCTTGGTTTTGGCAGACACACACACACACCTAAACACACATAGGTCTACAGGTCTGTTTGCTGTATTGTCCTGAGGTAGCTAGCTCTGTACTCTCTCAGTTTTCGTGGCCTCTATCTCCAGTCTTTTTCCCTGCTTTTAATTTTTCCTCCTGTTTTCCTGTGAACTCTCGTCCACACTGCTGTTCACCTCCTGCTGTGCAGCGCAGTAGGTGTGTTCTACTTTGCTTCATAAACTTTCCCTAGATAAATCAATGACAACTAAATTTACATTTTCATGCAAATCATCAAGTTGGAGTTACTAAATCTTGACAGTAATTGCCTTTTAAGCTTTCCCTGCAAACAAGGACACAAGATGAGAAAAAAAACTCATGTAAAGTTAGGAAGCAATATCTACTAGAAACACTAATACAGACCAGAATTCTACAGTATTTCAAATAAAGTGGTGTTAAGGTGCACAAATTTAGGTTTTTCATGTTCTGTAGCAAAACAGCATCTGTAGAGGACTGATAATGATACTGAATAAAAATCAATAGCAGTGACGCAACAGTGTCTTGGCCAGCTGCTCCAATTTCTGGCAGAAATCATCAGAACTCACTTTTTGGACAGAACTGGAGCAAAACAGTTTTGTAGGAAAAACTCATCATACACTGAAATCTGAACCTCATCCAACCAAACTTATTTGAAGAGAACCCTCACAAAAATGAAAACAATTGAGATAACAAATACAGTGTTCATATTATAAACCATTCTAACATTTCTTTATTTACTGACATTTGGACCACTACAACTGAATTTCCAGTTACAACCACATATTAACTGAAGTTTCAAAACACTTGGATGTCATGTTAATCATAGCGCCGACTGTTCTGACTAACTGACTGCTGCTGGACTTCACACTCTTCTCAGTCATCTAAAGAGAGTTTAGATGTACATCAGCAGCATTACCTGACTGACAATGATGAACTGAATCAATAAAGTTTAAAATATGAAGTGTGTGAGTTGGAGAATGTTATCAACCAGTGTCAGCTTAATGAATTATCCATCGATCCATCCGTCTATCCATCCATCTATCCATCCATCCATCCATCCATCCATCCATCCATCCATGATTGTTGTAATTGATGATGGTTTCGTTACGTTTATGTCAAAATAGTTTGTGTTTGTTCGTTCTTGAATATTTCATTTGGTTTCATTCAAACACAATAATATTTTTTCTTACTTCCACCTCTTATGCAAATCACACAGGCACACTAACACATGAATAGACACATAAACAGGGTACATACACATACATTAGTAGTGAAATGGCCACCCAGCAGTTAGCCATTGGTATTCTGTTGGTTATTGTCATTCCCCAGAACAGAGGAAAGGAAGACAACATTCCTTTTGCTGTGATCATAGTGAGTGAAGCGGAGATTATGTCTAAGAGGCTGCAATCAGAAGACAGAATATCTCCAGATGTAATGCTTGTCTCAAATGGTTTGCTTATGTTTACATACTCAGTACCTTCTGTTGCACATTATGCCTACGGCACATATCTGGTTTAATGAGCCATATGTCTGATTGGGCCCATTTTCCCTGACTCCTTGTATTCACGTTTACCAAAAAGGTTTCTATAGGCATAGACCATAGCAAAACTCATTACTGTGATGCATGGTGATTTCCAACCAGGAATCAATCACTGAGATAGAGAAACACAAGTACCCTTTGGGGTTCTCCTCGGCAGGTGTGGAGTGGCTCAACTAATCTGAAAAACTCAAAATTATGATTTGGTAAAAATGTACATATCCACATATTTGTTTAAATGGAAAAGTGGAAAATAAACATACACATATGATTACAAATGAATGTGAGGCTTATTTTTTGAATATCTACCGTTAAAATAAGACATAAATATTAGCTACAACAGACTGAGAGCACAGGACACACTTCCATCCAAACTGAGTCAGCTGTAACAACTGAACACTTTGCTGCGACTAATTGTGTGAAAACTAGTTGCAAGCAAGCAGAGAAGCTATGAGTCAATTTTAATGTTTGGAATGTTACGAGTAGTGTCAATGACGGGTAGCTTGAGCTCACCTGATAGAGCTGTGGGGGTACGTCAGACTGAAAAACTGAGGACCACTGCTCTACTGCAGTGAGATCTTTAATGGTTCGACATGTGGTGCTGTAAAAATGACATGATCTATATATATAAGTGCCACACTGGCCTCTGATCGACCTTTTAATTATCTCTAAGACGCTCTAGACAGTTTTAAAATGCAGTGCTGTTAGCAGACACATTTGGATTCTTTTTTTTTCAATTTGTCAATGAAATTTGTCACTTAAGATTTCAGTTTTTTTAATTTCAGTTATTGGTGGTAATGGTGAGTGCAATCTACAACTGCATGTCCCAGAGTTGCATTTGAAAATCGCAGATATTGATGGATGAGGGCAACAAACACACCTTGAGCTACTTTGTCAAAAATGCAACAGATCAAGAGCGATTGGTGTATCTATTTACAGCGCAGCTAAACAAACCATAGGCTGAAAGGATTTATGACCTCACATTGTTTAATACAGATAACTAAAGAAGAGAGAGAGAGAAAAGGTAGGAAATTTGAATCTCTCGCAGCAAAGGCAGAGTCCACAAGTCACAATGAAAACTACAATAAAGAGGCAATCAAAAAATGCAAATACATTGAATAGTTATTGCTGGCAAAAAGTCAGCCATAAATTGCATAAGAACAGTGTTTGATATGATGAAAACTTTAAGCAGAATATAATTTATGTCAATCTAATGTCTCGATCAGTGATGGGATTTGTGATTTTGTGACGGCTACAGTTTTACATAGAAAATGTGGAGTTACTTTACAAAATCAGAGGGTTCTCTGAGTCATTATGGTTATATATAGAACCACATCTATTTGTGGGTGCTCAGTACATACAAGACCTCTCATTGAGTGAAAAGGGAAGCGAGACACTTAGTTCTTCCTCAGTCTCTAAATGATGACAAAACGAATTTCACTTTAACACAAACAAGCAGTTCACACGATGTAACAAAGTTTAACATGGGTTTATGACGGGGAGACCATGTTAACCTGCATCGTTTAGGATTGGGAGGATGTGTACATAGTTAATTGTCACTGTTCTGCTAAACAGGCAATGTCCATGTGTATGTGTGTGTGTTTAACAAACCATAAACGAGGCGTCAAGCCAGGCCATCACATACATGCTAATTAGATGAGGGTGCATGCTCCCTCTCCCTCCTCCTCCTCTTTCTCTTGTCTACACTCTCATGCACACACACATAAACACAGTTCCATAACTCCAACTGAACCTGGACAATTTACTATACACACTCATAAATCCTCCCCATCATGTCCCTTGCCTACACATGCATGAACACAGTGGTGGCTATAATTTTGGTTCTGTGAAAAGGGAAAGAAAATGAGAAAAAAGTACAACTATCACAAGACTCTTTTGCCATTGTTTCTTTCTTACCAGAAGATTTTGTTTTGTCAAGGTCACCCCTTAAAAATCTTCTGGAGACTGAGGAAACTCAAACTTAAGTGGGCTAGATTTTGGACTCGCCAGTCTGTCTGTTTCACTCTCCATCCTTCATTATCTGTGTTTTTCTCTTTTACGACACTGTGAGATCATGTCGGCCTTTTGTTCTAGTGGACTATAAGCTAGTGTTAAGCCACTTAGTCCCCTGGGCACAGTTACAGTAAAAACCATGATGACAGAGAGACACATGTTTAAGTCATCTAGTCACACACACTCAGACATATAATCTTGACATGTATGTGAGGGTAGAGGAGAAACAGATTGTAAAAGAACAAAAGATAAAAACATAAATTCGGCCACTACACTGACAATTTTATTGTTGGTTCTGATTTGGTTTGAAGTTTGTTTTGATTTCTGTGCTATTCTGATTGGTTTAACACTGACCAACTGATGTATAGAAATCATGTGAGAGGGGCAGTGCCAGAATGGCTAAACAAAAAGTGTCGCCTGTGATTCATGGGATCTGGCAACCAGGCTAATCCAGGCTGTGGTGTTTTGCATAACAGGTGTTACACTGCCACAGTGAAAGGGAAAGGAAACATAGTTGACTCACAATATTTCCATGATATACACAAGTGTTTAATCAACTGCGCACACATAAGAATACGTAAACACACGCACATACAAGGTGTATCCTGTCCCCTGACGTCAGTTTTTTTTTTTTTTTCTGCTAATGTGTCCTTTGGAGGAATGATTTGTGCATGTGTGTGTGGCATAAATTAGGCCTATCCACAGGGGACACCACAACAGAGAGCAATACATTACCCTCTCTTTCAACAGCCACACTCTGCCTCCTCAGAGAGAGCAGAGCAGTGAGCCAACCCACTCTCCTCATCTCTCAAAGACAAAGGGAAATAGTGAGATCAACATTGTGGATGTCCATCTCCCTGTGTACTAATTGTTAAGCTCCTCTATTCATTTTAGTCCTGAAAAAGCAATTCTCTGAAGCTCTTCAGAAAAAAAACACCTATCAGTGAATTTCAGAAGCCATTTTGGCCTTTCCTGTTGTATGTTCTTTCAGCTGATAACTGCTCATTAATTGCTGATCCAAGGAGGGTTTAATCGAGGGCAACTGGACTTGGTTGTGGATACTTGAAGATGTTTTGCCTCTCATCCAAGGGGCTTCTTCAGTTCTAACTGACTGGCAGGGAGTCATTATCAAGGTCATTGATACTACTTGGTTCATTATTAGTATGTAGTGTACATAAACTTGTCCCCTTAGAGGGAAGGGTCACTGCAAATCAATACAAAGTTGCTCTGAGTCATCACCTTTATCCTTTGATAAAACATTTCTATCCTGATGGGAGTGGTCTCTTCCAGGATGACAATGTCCCAATTCACAGGGCACGAGGGGTCACTGAACGGTTTGATGAGTATGAAAATGATGTGAATAATATGCTATGACCTTCACAGTCACCAGATCTCAACCAAATTGACCACCTATGGGAGATTTTAGACTGACATGTTAGACAACACTCTCCACCACCATCATCAAAACACCAAATGAGGGAATATCTTTTGGAAGAATGGTGTTCATCCCTACAAAAGAGTTGCAGAGACTAGTAGAATCAATGCCAAGGTGCACTGAAACTGTTCTGGTGGCCCATGGTGGCCACCTTACTAAGACACTTTATGTCTGTTTTTCCTTTAATTTGTCACCCGTCTTGTTCCAAGTTACAACAACGATTGGCTTCTTCATCTTGATAATGGCGTCTTAGAGTTCTCAAACTAAGAGAGAGAAGTAGCTACAGTTGCCATTTTGAATGTGTGTTCAGCATTCACATACAGGGGTCCAGTAGAGGAGAGGAGGAGCTATCAATTACTCCACTGACATCAGACCAGCATATGTCAAGGCATGAGTAAGGGCCACAATCACAAACATACCCCATGTTCAAAGAATAGTTGGCTCCACTTTAAGGCTTAAAGCAGTCCACTTTTTAGTCCTAAAACCCATGAGTAAGTTAGCTTCAAGCCATAAATTCACTTGGCTGAAAAGTAATGGGAGCATACGACCATGCCAGAAGTACCACAGCCAGGGACTGAATCCAAGTCCTTGTGGTGTTAGGCAATTTTTATTTCTTCTACACCGCCTGGGCACCCCTCAAAACCAAGATGAGCTAAAGTTTCATGTTTTCTCCTGTGACATAAATCAAACCACTATACGTACATCCCATTTGTACAATTTGGAGCCTCTCCGTGCCCTGATGAAATATGTTGCTATAAATGAGTTTTGGGTCAGTTGGTCTGCTGGAACATCTCTTGTCATTACACTGCTTTAAAGCCTCTAAACATAATAGTCCTCATCTTTTATAGTTTAGTGATATTCCATTGTTGACTTTAGTTCTAATGAGGTTTTGGAGCAATGTGGCATATAGAAGTTTACTTTGATGCGATTAATCTTAATGTCATTTACACTTTAAAACATCTTAAAACAATTGTAAACCTTTTGAACTTGACTTCTTATTTTTGTCCTCCTTTCCACCCACTTCTGACTGTAAGCAACAACACCATGGCCATGGCCATGTACTGTAGTACAGAGTGATGAGCTCTAACAGTGGAAGTCAAAAACATTTGTGGCCTGTCTGACTATATAATATGAATATTCTTAATCTCTCTATTTATCACATCCTCTTATTTTTGCTGTCTGTTTCTCATCTTTTGAACAATAGATGGAGCTTGTATCCATTAACATGTACAGTGTGAACAGCCTACTGGGCCTGAGGCTACTCAGAGGCCAGGAGATGGCTGCTTCATGTTGCACACAGAGGAGTAAGAGCGCGTGCGTGCGTGCGTGTGTGTGTGTGTGTGTGTGTGTGTGTGAGAATTTCTGTCAGCCATGCTTTTATGCATGTGTGTGTGACCTGCTACAAAAAAGAGCAATCCCTGTCACACAATAGTGTCTGGTGAAAACACTGCCACATTGATGAACCAGGTCACAAACACACACACACACACACACACACACACAAATACGTCTTTCTCTGCGCGTCGTGAGTGACTGCTCTACTTTTGCCTTAGGGCTGACAGTGACCTCCAAGTTGAGTCTCTCTCTGTATATATGTGTGTGTGTGTGTGTGTGTGTGTGTGTGTGTGTCATGTGCTGACCTTACAAGAACCCCAAGCATCCCCCCTGGTCCTGGTCTACCTCTCCTGTCATACCAGTGCTAGAGGGAGTGGAATACAAAAAGCTACTGTGTAAAGTGTGTGCAGATGGCACTATTAACACAGCACTGGAACAATATTGACAAAGCAGTAAATAAAATGCAGTAAACGCATTCGAGCCATTACAGCTAAGAGTGTTTAATTTAGACAGCCAGTATGCTTCCTCGTGCAGTATGATTTGAAGATTCCCTCCTCTGTTTGAGAGAGACACCTGCTCACTCTCTATGATCTGTGTGAGGAAACTAAAGGACAGCAGCAAGGGACATCCTATATGTCTGTTTCAGTTATTTTGGCTCAGCTACCATCTCATTATGTCTATGTACTAATTCCAGCTGTGCATGAGCATGTACATTGGAAAAACACCATAATAAAAGAAAAAAAAAATCCCCTATATCTAGGATCTTTATTTTTATGTAATTTTATGTAACATGGATCAACATGAGTGTGTTTTTCTTTTCTTTTCTTTTTTTTTTTAATACTAGCACTCAAGGTTGCCAAAACTAGAGGTTTTCAAATCCTACACATAGGATGCCAACATGTACACTAAAATTGCTCAGTTTTTGGATGAGGTGACTGTTGTTTTCTAATGCATTATGCAATGGAGCACCAAATAACAACAGTCAAAATGTTGTGTGATGACTATAACAACACCTCTGAGAATAAATAAATACATTAATAAATATTTACAAACACATATTTTTCTTGTAATTAACAATGTATGAAATTAGTAATGGTGTGATAAAGTCACAGTCATTCTCATCATCAGTTAGTGCTTTGCAACAGTGCAAAACACAACAGTACATCAGTTTTGTGTATATTAACTAATATGAACTGACTGTGTAGTCAACATCGGTATATAATGAAAAAGTGTGAGTATATAGTGGTGAATTGGGTCACATGGTTGAAAGAGATGTTATATCTATTGGCTTCAAAATATGCCAATGGTTATTTAACATTCATTTAATTTGCTTGGGAAATTTGGTGCATTCAGCATGCTGAAAGGAAGATCAGTACAGTAATCAGACCTTAATGATCACGGCTATATTCTGTGCAATTTTCTCAACTCATTTGCTTGTATTGAATCTCATCTCACCAGGACAAAATCTGCAATCTGACACATAGAAATATGTCTGAGACCATTCCACCATTTCCCCTGCGGCAGGACTTTCACTAAAATGTTCTATGTTTGAGATGTTTCAGTAATAATCAGTCAGGCTCAGATTCTCACTGTCGAAAGAGTGTTACAGTGTTAGTATGTTATAATATTTACTATGTCGTATCGGCCTAAAATCCCTCACTTATACTGTATGCAAGCAATGGTGGTGGAATAGATGGAATGGGAATAAATAAAATGCAGGATTGGAATGAGACCATGTGCTAGATTAGTGCTTTTCCCAACTTCTGTTGTGGGAAGTTGGTCTATTCATTGACCAAATTAAATGAAATCCATCCTTCATCTGTCAATGAAAGCATTAATCTTCCCATGTCTGTGTACTGTATATGTGCCCATAAATTGTATTTAACCAGCTCACTATCTTTCTGCCTTACACACAGTGTGTGTGTGTCAACACATATGCAATACATTCAGTGTCTGTGTGTGCATATTATGTATATATTGATGTGTATGTGTGCATGGCAGTCATCAAGTATGCCTGTGTGTGTAAGTGTGTTTGTGTGTGTCTGTGCAGCAGGGCAGAACAGATGGTAGTATGTGGATCACCATTTCCAATAATCGTCTATATTTCACTTACTCATAATTATCCTGATTGGATTGTCACATGTTGCCTGAATGGCTGTGACATGTGACATGTGCCGTTCAGTCTGTGGTTATTATCACAGTGAATATGCACTGTACTCACATCTGATTTCCACTGTCCTCTGTTTATGATCACCCACTTTTCACTCAGGCTAAAGCTGTTATGTCAGTAGAAGAAGAGTAAACCATTTCCCCCTCTGTTACATAAAACAAAAACTGTAGTCTAATAGTGTGGTAATGGTCAGAATCCATGTGTATGCATATTTACATGATGTGACTGGCATTTGTAATGTCATACATATCTGAAGTAACAACTTATTATCATTTTAGTTCAACAGCATTTTTATTCAGTATTATTCTCCATATTTGCAGTACAGGAAACCGCTTATAGTGATCACGTAAACGCTTGTTGTTTCACTGCTACATCTTGTTGGCTCGTTTTTGGCAGTTTGTCACAAGCTTCAAGGAGACTACTGCCATTGAGAGACAATGACTTTTTCCTTTTCTTTGTCCTGTCATGATTTCAACATGCACACAGCAGCTAGTAGCAGACAGGTTGTGAGTTGTGCGTTTAGGCTGCGGGGGGGGGGGCGGTACAGTGAGAAAGTTGAACCAGGATTAACTTTTGGGAGAAGACAAAAACATTACTAGGAAGAGGGGAGGACATTTCTCTTCATTTGACAACGTTAAAAGTAAAGTTAGGCTTTACTGACGGCTTCCCGACTCATTTTAAAAAATACCAGAAAGAGGGAGAGAAGCAGTGGTTGAGTGAAAACATTATTTTCTGATTGTTTCACGGTGGTTAAAAAATAATCACCCACACCCCGCACCTCCACACAACCCTGCGGAGGTGGTGCAACGCCTGATAATGGTACCGCAGCCACTAAATACACATCATATATGTACTATGAGAGTAAAAGAAAATAGAATTACTGTAGTTAAAAATTTTTTCCCCTAAAGGTTTCCATATATGAAAAGACCCGAAATGAACACTGTAAGCAGACTACAGTATAGGAATGATTCTGTCCTGAACTTTTTGATCCATATAATCGGTTGATCACTGTAATCGTGATCACTGTAAGCGGTTTCCACTGTATTTACTCAACTGTTGTACATAAATGCTAGATTATTCTAATTATATTTAGATGACACATCTCAACAGATACACGTTTGGTATTAACCTGACAAGTGAAATGATGAGTGGATGGTACAGAGGGCTAAGTGGATAGACAGGGTTACAGGGTTATGGGTTCCAGTCCCTGGTGTAAGACATGAACACTGCCAAGGTTAGGGGGTTCCAGCTGTTACATCTAACTGTGTGTTTTTAGTGTGTGTGTGTCTGCATTGGTGTTAATGAGGACTTCAGAGATGAGAGGGTCCACATACAGCCATATCTATCCCCGCCCCCCCCCCCCCTTTCACCTCCCCACTCCCTATCCCTCCCTTTACTTCATTCCCATTCTGCTTTGCCTTTACTCTTTCCTTCCTTGTTTAATGCTCTCTATCTATCTCTTTCTCTCTCTTTCTATAATCAGTGTAATACAGCACAGCACTGGAGGAAACCTGTGGAAAGTGATTTATTACAGTCACTCACTTGCTCACTCTCTCTCACACACACACACACACACACACACACACACACACACACACACACACACACACACTCACACTCACACTCACACTCAGGGTGATTTATGGCTGTGCAGGTAGACAGTAGTTCAAGGGTAAGAGATTAGTCTAACACACGCTGAACACCAACTTATTATTACACATTTAGATAGAGGACATGGTCTCTCTCACACACACACACAAACACATCACTGTTTCACTGCATAAACTCTAGGTACATTAAATAAGTCGATACAGCAAAGTGAGTACCGAGGAATTTTGAAGCAGGAAGCATGGAGTGAAGATAACCTGACCGATAAGGCTTTTAAAAATGCTCATATTTCTTAACTGAAGTTGCTAGCTGTGAATATTTGACCGTTTCTCATTTAAAATTTTCATTTAATTCAAAATGTTTCCCCTATAATTTCATTTTAATCAGGGTGAAAAATTCAAAGTTGCCAGAGGCTTTAGTTTAAGAATATCTGTATCAGCTTTAGAAAACCCACATAGGTCAAACCTTCCAAACATGTGCAGAGTGACTGAAAAAGGTTGCTGTACTTGCCTGCAAACCAGATACACACTCTTCCCTGCAGCTGCAACAACGATGCATTCACAATTATGCTCTGAAGGAGAAGAACGGACATAGAGCCTTTTATAACCCAATTCTATTGTTTTCATGTGTTTCCATCTAATACTACTTGTGTCAAGATCGATTGAACCGACTGAATATGAAGTGAAGCACCCTGGGGTCATGTAGGCAGTGACTACCACACACACACACACACACACACACACACTCATACACCAGCTCTAGTTGTGTGTGTGCATAGAGGTAAATAGATGCAATAAACAGTGCAAGAAAAATGAATTTTTGTTTGTTATTTATAGGATAAAAGTGTGTTGAATCTGAATATCTGACTCAATAACGAGTGTAGCTGTGATTTAAATAATACTTTTTTTTGTGTATGCTTGTAAATGTGTGTGTGTGTGTGTGTGTGTTTGTCAGACAAAGAGAATGCTCCTCATCCAGACAAATGGGTCAGCAGTTAAAATGCCAATGCTGACCTTGCTGTCACTTCACATGGAAGTCTACTGCCAGACAGTGTGTGGGTGTACCATCCACTGCTCCGGCTATACCTTCCAAATGGTGCGTGTATGTGTATGAAGTTAAGGATTAAGATAAATATAGATACATATATGTATATATGTGTGTGCGTGCGTCTGTGTGTCGAAGAACAAAGCAGTTGACTGGACAGATAATTTCAGTGTATTAGTGTATTATTTAATAGAACGATAAAGCTTTGCTGTCATCCCACTCTGTTTCTCTTTACCTTCTGTTTTGGAGATATGTCACTTCAAACAGAGTGATATCTCTTTTCTGCGTCTTGATTTTGGAGGTATGCAATTGTCAAAACGCAGATTTCTCTGTTGCTGCTTCACTCTTTTGGTGAGATGTCACTCTAAACAAAAGGATTTCTGCTATTCTCTTTAACCCCCCCCCCCCCCACCATCTTTCTCTTTTATTCCTGCTTTCACAAGAAATGTCACCCCCTGAATAAAGCAAAGACTCTCTCATCCTGCTAGCTTTAGTCGTTTTTCTCTGTGTGCTTTGTGGATATGAGTTTTGCCTATATGAACTGCAACATTTCCAGATTCCTGATAATCCATTACCTCTCGCCTTCCCTCTCTGTCTGCTTTTAAAGGTCCAGTGTGTAATATGTGTGGTATTTAGCGGCCTCTAACGGTGAGGTTCTAGATTGAAGCACTCCGCGGCTCACCCCTCCCCTCCCTAAGACTTTGGAGAGATTACAGAAGCTACGGTGGCCTTCAAGGACAAGAAGCTATTTGCTGAAGATGTCATTGAAGATGTCATTGTCCACAGCATTTCTAACAAGTAAAGCGATGAGGTGAAGATGTTATTTAATTATTTAGTTTATAATACTATAGGTTATAGCTCACAAGTAAGATAGCAGTTATGAGTGTTTTATTGTTTTGGTAATACGAGCTAACATTAGCAATGTCATGCTAAACAAAACTTACGTTATTTTATTCTAACGTTAGGCAGTATTGATAGCGAGATAGCGTTGGAAGGATAACATTACATATTTTATTATCCGTTTGCAGAGTCAAGTACCGGAGGTTAGAGGAGGAGGAAGAGGGTGAGTTAGCGGTTCTGCTGCAGGCAGGGCCAGGCGAGGGAGAAGAGCAAACACCGGCACCGCGGAAGCAGGGCAAGAGGCTGGAAACCCTCCAAAGGGACCGAAGCGACTGAGGTTTGTGACGTTATTTATACAGTTATTTTATCATATTCCTATCCGTTCTGCACGATATTAAAAATGCCAATACAACACAAAGTGGTATTTACATAGCAGCTCTGTGCTTTACATTACTGTAGTCTGTATAGTTTGATGTGTTATCAGTGTAATGTGAGTCAGTAGCCCCTTTTACACAGCCCGTTCAAGGCGGGAATACTGCGCCTGTAATCCGCCTCGCTGTTCTGTTTAGCCCATATTCTGACCAAATCAGGCGGCGCAGCGCACAGCTGCAGGGTTGAAGAGGTGTGTGGGTGTGTTTGTGCTTTAGAAGCTAACCGCTGTGAAACAATCAGAAAATAACATTTATCAATCAGATTCACCGGCTTCCTCACTAATGTTATTAGCGCTCCCTCTCTTCATTCACCCTCTAGCTCACTCGACCACAGCTGCTCTCTCTCTCTCTTTCTCTCATCTTTTTAAAATGAGCCGGGAAGCCAAGTAAAGTCTAAAGTCTAACTTTACTTTTAACGTTATCAAACGTTACTTTTAACGTTATCAAACGTTAAAAGTAATGTTAAAAGTAACTGTTTGCTGGAGTGCCAGGGGTACCATGGTGTACTTGTAGTAACTGTACAGACATGCCTACGGACCGGGAGAGGAAATGCTGTGGCCAGTACCCTGCAGATTGTGTAGTAATAATACTGCACTTCTCCCAGTACTGTCTTGAAAATGCTTTTTATGCATTCACAGGTGGTACTGGGAGGACATTATGGTATTTGGCCAAACCAGGAAGCCTGGGGATGACAACTGGGAGTACCATTATGCTGCCTATAGACATTTCATCTATTGACAGCATGGCTCTTTAGGCCAGGGAAACCGACTTGTCATCCCCAGTTGCTGTGTTTGGAGGATCAGGGACAAGTTCCCTGGTCCTCCAAAGACATCACACTGGTTTCACACCTGGCCTCTGAGTTTCCCTCCAGGTCCTCTGGAATGTCCACACAGTATCTCAGGCAATCGCACACCTGCCTGTTCATCATCAAGGCATCAAATCATCTCATATTTATTTGTTACATTTCTGATATTTTATTTATTTTATACTTGTTCTATACATTTTCTATATTTATATATTTTCAGAATAATTATTAAACTTTTTGTTTATATATATTCACATTTGTTCAACTTAAATGTGCAAGTTTACCAAATAAAAGATATTCATCAGATGTGCTTTGATAATTGCAATGATAAACATATTATTATATACTTATACAATGACAGTATTTCCCTGCAGTCAGTATATTGTCATTACCACTTTCACCATTAATTTATATTGTCATTATTTATATTTAGAAAGCAACATAAAACAGTAGTGAAGTTGGAATACCACTGATCCTCAGAAAAGGGCACTGTAGTACATGTTATGGATTAATTTTCATTGCCACTTCAGGTTATGCTAACTGTAATTCACTAGTTTGAACCACAAAATAAAAATATAAAGAATTAAGAATAATGACATTTGTAATAAAAATATCTTTTATTTAACAGAAACATTTTTGGACATCCTTTTCAATCTGGACAATAAAAGGATAACATAAACGTGCAGCTTTTACTGTTCAAACACAAACATATTGACAGCTTATTCTGTGTTCTTCAGAGTTGATTCTGATAAAGACAGAATAATCTATCAAATCATTAGTCTGTTTGAACACTAAAAGCAGTGTGATTAAACTTATCCGATCACCTCCCAGCTCCCAGCAAATTGCTGCATATATAATGGCTGACAAGGGTCAGACCAAAACCACACCAAAGGTATACAATTTACTGCTCTAGATGAAGATGGCAGGAACAACACCCATGATTCACTGGCACTGCTGTTCCTCATCTGCTCCAGGAGCTGTGTGTAGAGCAGCAGCTGCATGGAAAACTGCTTCTGTGGAAGCCTGAGAAAAATAAAACAGCACAAATTAATGAACTTACTATTATAAATCATCTATCTATCTATCTATCTATCTATCTATCTATCTATCTATCTATCTATCTATCTAATGTGCTCACCAGAAACTGTTCAATCTTATTCCATGCAGATTTTCATGCCAACAACAGACTAGATCAGATTATGTAATTGATTAACACACTTTCAGTCAGAGACAAGTAGCTATTTAATGAAATCAACTTTTGTTGTCTTTGGTTGTAATGAAAACCAACGTACTCCCAGCCATCAATGGTACATGGTGAAATACCCCTGACCTATTACACAGTCACTTTAGGATGAAGATAAAGGCAATACCATGCATCGATGTTACAGGACCTCTCTCATAGCTGGAGAAACAACAGCAACATCAGGAAAATAAGTGCTACATGACACAGTCACAAACCCTTGTAATACATTATGTTATGTCCTAAGATGCTGGGAGCCTTGGCTGGCCTGGATAAACACACCAAAATAAATAACAGAAAAATTCCACTTCTGACTGATAAATGTAAAATTAAAACTCCGGTAGTAATTACATGTTTTTCAACATTGAAACGGGGAAAACGTTACTTGTGTTGGACTATAAGCTAACTTTGCCTCCCAATGTGTACATGTGCTCCTAAATGACAAATTAGGAGCAAACAACGAAATCATGGAGCACTGTGAAAAATATAAATATAAATTCACAGGATGTATTAACTCGGTGATGAGCAGACTTCTCAGTTTATCTTTCACATTAACTCATTACTCTGACTTACTGTCTTTAGCACATCACCAGCGCTAAATATCTTAGTTATCAATCAAAAATGTATTGTCTTACTGTCACAGAAAATGAATAAATCGTTGGGTTATTAGCATGACGTCGCCTCCCTGTTGTCTCAGACCACCAGCTCCGTGAGAGGCACAAACTGAGGCTAAAGTGTGCTAATATTTGACGTTACGTGACGGCATTTCTTTTCAGGGAAACTAATGTACTGCTAATAAACATTGTACATCATCTAGGTTTTGAACCATTACCAGCAGGGCAAAATAAATATACATTACACTCTTACCTGTCCAGCAGTAAACAGGAAACTTCGGCGTCAGTCTGCAAACATTTCTCTCATCAGGGATTTCCATCTGAGTTTATCCTCGTTTTATGCCGTTGCTTGTCCCGATTTCATTTAGCTTCTTCGTGTTTTCGTTTCTTTGACGACGACAATTCACACTCCTGTGATTTTCTAAATAAGCTCCATTTATCAGATTTTGGTTTCAAAAACTTCTCACAATACAAAATGTTTGGTCCGTTCTTCTTCTTCGTTTTAAAACCGGTGCATTTCCAGTAATCGCCCACTGAATCTAAAACGCGTAAGGCCCTCACTGGAGCCAGTGTTAGGTTTGTCCGTTCTGCACTACTGTAGAAACATGGCGATGCAACATGGCGGCCACCGTGGAGGGGGACCCGCTCCCATGTAGATATAAAGGGCTTATTTCTAAGGAAATGAAAACACAACAATTATTATTTTCAGCTGATTAGACACTAATTAAGATATACTTATAAATAATCTATTCAATTTTTACCAAGTCTGTTCTTTTAGATGTTACTAAAGACTACACACTGGACCTTTAAGCTGCTCTTCTTCGTCTCCCCGTCTAGCTATTATCTTAGCTTCTCCCTTCCTCTCCCCCTTTTTGATTTCAAATCATATCTGTTTTATAGGAAGTTAAAATTACCATAGTACTAATGTTATCAACAGAGGTAGGGTTACAGATGTAAGCAGCAGTCTGTCTCCTTTGCAATTTCTTACCAAATGTGACATAAAAGCAAAGAAAAACAAAAAAATAACCATTTTTATTTGCACCCTCACAGGGGACACAGGAGGCATTGTATTGATGTCTAATAGACTAGTCCACATTCCACAGAGCTACTGGAGGAGAGAGAAGAAAGGAGAAAATGAGCTAGACACAGGGAGGGGAAGGGAGGGGGTGCTTGAGGGAACAGCTCTCTGTTTCACTCGGCCTAATTGACGGATTAAAATCTGATCCCGATCTGTGGTTCAACTTCTCTCTCCTATTCTCCTCTTCCGTCACTTTTTTCTCACAGCCATCATCTCTGTCTGATTCCCTTTCCATCAGCTCTCCTCCCTTTCCTGTGAACTGTGCTCAGTGAGGCTTGCAGCTGTACAGACATGCTCATTCAGCTTCCATTTCAGACCATGACGAGGAGAAACAGTAATGACTGACATTAAAAAAAAAGAAATATTTAGTCCTCTCAGACCTACAGTGAGTAAGACTCCAGCTCATTATTTTTTAATTCATTTTCCCCACACTTGACACTTGGTATATATGACCTGGCATTTGTAATTGCCAGTGTGCAACCAGTAATAAAACACATTTCCTTGTTGCATGTTCCTTACAGATTTATTACATCAAACTACCTAACTCTTCTTTACTACTATTGATAGTTGAGAAAAGACATAAGGACTTGAGTTGACAGAGCCTCAGTGTGACACTTGACAGACCTGCAGCAACCAGTCAAACAGGTGAAAACATGGAAACAGCATTAAATAATCCTGGCACCATATCAGGATTATGGGCAATTTGGCTTACAGAGCTGACAGAGATGGACAAATGACATCATCTTTGCAGAAACGCTGTTATAAAGCTGTCAAATACCCTTGAAGAATCTTGTTATGTGACAAAGCACAGTGTTGTTTCTTATTTCTTGTGGCACCCAAGTGTTAAATCTTCTTTAGATATTAAATGTAGCATTGGAATGACACAAAAATATGGCTATCATAACAACACTACCCTGTCTACCCTGTAATTTAAAGCTCCATTAAGCAATATTGTTGATGCTGACACTGAATAAAATGATTCATCAAACTCAACAACCCAGTCTGCAGCACTGTGCGGCTTTCAGTTCATTGTTTGGTTTGCCGGTTTGTACGGTTGAGCCCTGACAGCTCTTACTGACCTGCTCAGATAAACAGTACTCTACACAAGCTCAGACAAGCCCATTGGACAATATCTGCCCATTGACTTAACATTTCCTATACTTTTCCTTACTGATGCAAATTGGTTACATATGAACTGATTCTTTAGGAGACATGGTGTGGAGTGACTAAAAAGTAACCCATAAGAATTTGATAAGGCGATTGCTATGATTATAACAAGAAAGACTCCAGCAGAAAAGAAGACAATGAGGAAGAGATGGAGCTGTTTTTCTATTCTTCAGGTGTAACACTAGTGTTAATGCAAGCCCACACTTGCTACTCACAATCTTTTCTTCATATTTGATGGTCTTTTCTTTCTTTTTTTTAATTCCTGAAATTACTACTGGCGTACTTTCTCAAACCTCAACAGCCAGCCTTGAAGCATCAGCAGCAAAACACTAAAGTCCAACTGACAAAGACAATTCAACTTTCTATTTCTGGCTTCCTTTTCTATGTTTAATCACTGTTTTGCCTCTGTCACCAGCTCTGGTAGTCCCTTCAATTCTCTTTCCAATAAACAGTTTCACTTTCTGTAATTCTTCTTCATCCATTATGGACATACTCTCTCTTGCTGACATAATACACACACACACACACACACGCAAAGCAAGGCAAGAACACATTGACAACTTCACACTTGGAGGCACATGCACAAACACTGATTTCTCATTAAAGAACAATGACACCCCACAACCTCACACAGTGGTGTAAGGAATGCTGACATCCTGTGATGGCAGTATCTAGGGAACAGATAAAACAAGGTGTGTGTATGAGAGAGAGAGAGAGAGAGAGTATGAGGAAGTGAAAGAGACAAAAGAGGTAAACATTCTATAGGAAACAGATAGTGTTGACATCAGACAGGCAGGTTTTTGCGATTCTGCCTCTTCTTTTCATTTCAAATTCTCTTCATTCTTGGTTTCTCTTTCTTATGGGGAGACATAGTTTGTAGCTGTTTTTCTTCATACTGGTCCCATTAGAGGACATTGCTACAATATTTATGTCATTTCCTTTCCCGCCATTAGCATGGCTTGCCTTGACTCAGATGCACATGTCAAGTAACTAATACAACTGTAAATGCAGATACTTTTGGATTGCATATAGCGAACAAAAACCTGCCAGTCACACCACTTGAAGGGAAAAAAAATAGCATTGTTCTTCTTCTATTTGTTTCTATCAGCGGGAGGGAATACTCATGCTAACAGTTAAAACAACAGCCTAAATGTGTTGGTTCGGTCAAGTATCTGTACAGGTATGAGTACATTTATATACTGTATGTGAACTGAAAGAGGGGGTTTCCAGACTGGATGTAGAGGCCTGCTCAGGGTCTTGTTGTAACCGATCTATCTGTTTTAGCAATACCTAGGCAGGCTGTATTGGGTAAAACTATTTGTTAACACCTGAATGTGACAATGAATGTGCAATTCTGTATATTATGCCAAAAAGTTGAACAAATATTGACTATAGCATAGGGGTGTGCCCGAATACAAATACATTATTCGGCAAAGCACAAAAAGTGGGTTTTATACGAATATTTGTTTCATACAAATATTTTAAAAATTATTTGAGATTGAGAGATAAAGCTGAGCTACTGACACAAGAAAAGTTCTCCCAACGGACTCACCATAACCTGTTGTTCCCCTTCTCCTTTCCACAAAGTTAGGTTGTAAAAAATAGGAAATAAATTGAAAGTGCAAAGCAATAATTGCCTTTGAAGTTCCTCCCTACATGTTACATGGTGTGCTGTCTCTGTGTTATGGGTGTAGCTCAGTAATCAGCGCAGTTGTCTATGGTCCAGGAGAATCCAGTTCAAGACCGGATGTGGGGACCTCCTTATTGTAACACTTTAATTTTCCAAAATTAAAAGTGTCATAAAAACAACAAGAGTATTTTTAAGCCTCTTTCCACTTTTATTCAAATACAAATACAATTGCAAATAATTTTGCTGCCTCAACAAATACAGATACAAATACAAATACTGGGCTCTCTGCACATCCCTACTATAGCATGACTAGACCTGAAAACATGACTGTGTTGTGATACAGGCACACCATACTGTAGGGAAACAATGGTTTTACAGTTGCAACAAAAAGGAGAAAAGCTGTCATTGAGTGTCAAGAGATATGTTTTATTTGAAATATGTTGTATTTGATTATTTCATCATACTGTGGTCTTCTACCAATGGCCTTCTTCTATTAGTTACCAAACAGCTGAGAGTTGCCTTCTACTGTCGGACACTGAACTACAGTGGAGCGGCCGAGTTTCACTGCCTTGCTAAAGGACAGCTGGACAGCAGCCGTTCATGAAGATTCATACAAACAACCCTCCTTGTCATAAATCATAAATCTGCCTCTCTACCCAAATCAGACTAAAATATAAGTGAATGTTTTGGCTTATAAATACACCACTTTGTTCCTAATATTTACTGACAAGCTTGCTGATCAACACACACACACACACACACACTTTAGGTGTTTACTATGCAGAATGTATCCACCACACACAGCTTTTGTTTATGCAGCAATATGCTGACTACAGTACACACACTAAAAACTCAACCTTATTATGCAGAAACACAAATTTAGTCACTGTTCCCCATACAAATGGTGCACACACACACTTACACACTCACAAGCAGCCAAAAATATGCACGCATGCAGACACACACACAGCACTCAGAGTGTACCTGAGCTGGACCTTGGTTGATTTAGGTCACTAATCCGTTTCCACAGTGATGACCTGCCTGCGAATCAGAGTACTGGGCTTTGTTGTCCATTCATTGGAAAATCCACTTGCACATCTCTGCATCTCATGGATGGGACCGGGGTTTGGGCTCTCTCTGTCTGGTGCTTGCTTTTCTCATTTGCTCTCTTCTAACAATCCTTTTTGTTTATCCCTCTCTCCTTCCCTCTCTTCACTTGTTTCCCCCCCCCCCCCCCCACAGTACGTCTCCATGCCTCTCTGCTTAACTGTGTAATTTCATTGGTTTGTGTGTGGGGATTTGTGTGCGTGTGTGTATTTAACAGAAGCCAAGCTGTTTACAAGAATATGGAACGATATTGTCGAGTATCAAGTAAACATGGCATGATTGTACTAGGCACACACACACACACACATACACACACACATACTGCAGTTATATACACCTGTTTCAGAAAATGATTTGGAGTCATTTTGACTTGTTACACCGGAAACTCTGACTGTATCAAACTAAATGACCAGCACATGATTCTCCCTGTGCAGGTACAGGTCAGCTGAATTGAAAACCCCTTTACTGCCTTTAAATGAAAATGTGAATATGTCAGTGTGTGAGCTTGTTAAGTCTGCCTATCCTGTATAAAAGCTAATGTTTACTGCCAATCAACAAAATCACTACTGCAGACCGTGAAAGGTTAATCGCTTCTAATGCTGGGCCATTTGATTCTTCAGCTTTGTCAGCTCATGACCCAAATGTATAATTTATTGTCTTACTCTTGGACCTTGACTCATTAAAAGTGATTAAGACTTTTGGCATGTGGGGATGCAGCAGAAACAGACTCCACATCAATGTTGAGGTGTAGTTCATATTTTCAAAAAACAAGGCTACAGGCTCTTTCTCTTGCTTCTACTTTGTGAGGAATATTTAGCCCAACACAAATGTCTGATGCTAGAAGAAAGAATGGACATTAAAGTGCATGACTCAACTCATGCACAAAGTCACATGCAAATACACCGTGATGCACGTGTGCACACAAACAGCAACTAAATTATATTCATTTGGACAGTATGAAATGGTAAGACAGTGGAGCATCAGATAAAAGAAACACTTGACAATAGAATGTGAGTCAACACAACAAGGTCTGGCCTTCAAAATGATCACACAGCTGAATAAACCTCAGCCTGACAGTCTGTACATCCAAACTGAACATTATGAGCTAGTATGTGTAAACTACAAAATAGGGAAATTTGATGACATGCATATGAAAAAAAGCTTTTCACTACGATTGCCACCTTTACCTTTCTCTTTCAAGCACCATCTTTCCATGTCACCAAGACACAACATCTAATCAATTTAATGATCAAACTACTTAATAGAAGCTTTCCTTAAGAAATGAGAGCTGTAATGCAAATTATGTAATGTAAAAGGGACCTTCAAAGAGCAATCAAGACAGAAAAACCATTAGTTTTAAAACTACAGGGTGAATGATACCAGATATGCAAATAAAAGTCAAAACTTCTCAAAGAAGAAATGTGACTCAAACTGCCTGAAACAGTCTGAAATCTTGAGATGTGTTGCAATATGTTGGAAGTTAAAGCTGTGCAGCTTTACTCTGCGACTTGAAAGGAAACATCAGCCTCACTCAACATGTAATCAGCAACTACTGTCACATTACATTAAAAATCTGGCAGTTATTATGCCTTAAAAGAAATTAAAGAGAGTTGAATGTGCTCAAAAGATGACACTATACATCTTTAAAATCAATGTAGAGACATATACAGTGTGACTGTCAATTACGGAGTATTAAGGTCAATTTAATAATTCATTTAATTCAGAAAGAAATCATTCAAAATGGATGTTTAGCCCTTATCGAGGCATCACACACACACTGATACACAAACGCTAACATGCTTAGAAAATGACGGCTAAAATGCCACATTTTGTAAAACAGATGCTTCTCTAGAAATATGTCTGGAAAACAAACTAAATCTGGTGGGGTGCACCTCCCTGCCACACTACCTAGCAAAATGAGATAAGTAGCCTGAGTTCAGTCCTTACGAATGCTGTGTCGTTTTATGGCGAGCTGTAACTCTGTGGGGCAATTAGCCTGAAGGCAGTCAGCCAGGTTCTGGGTGAGAAATGGGGGATTTATGACTGTAAGTGCAGAAACAAACATTTAAGAGTACACCTAAGGCAGCTGTGGCCGTTTAGGAGCCCCAATGCGATGAAAACACACCAGTAAGACTCATTCACAATGTTTTCTTTTCTTTCAAATTCTGGGCAGAGTGAGCCAACTATCTCTTCTGAGAATATTAAAAGAACCTTTGTTTAATGTCAGCATCTAGAAAGGTTAAAAATACAGAAACAAAGTCACGCTGATTGTTCCCTCTGATGAATACATGTTTTAAATGTACAGGTAAGAACAATGAAGGCTTTTTAACCATTTCCACAACAGAGGCATGTGCATGTGACTTAATCATTACTTTCCAAAACTACTGTTTATCATGGTGCTTCTATGACTCCAAATATCCTGGTTTCTCCTATGTTAACAGAACAGTTTTCAAAAATCCTGGATTGTGCAACACGTTTGCCCCAGTCTACCAAAGTGCAAATAGAGTTTTCAAATTTTTAGTGTATCACAACTCCTTACAGATTTTTTCATACTTTTAACCACTTGCAACATGCCAAAATAATGTTCCTATTTAACATGGCCAAAGTGTCAAATAATGAGGTAAACGTATGTAGCAGGAATCCCACCAGCTTCAGACTGCTCTGAACGCTCAGTTTCCAACATTTTTTCTACTTCCAGCCTGAGTTGATGTTGGCTCATGACTGATTTCTTTATATGGTCATCAGCTCCAAACACAGTGCACAAGTTCACTGCTCCACTAACATTATGGCATTTTTTTCCATTGTTTTGGGGGTAGTAATGCCGAGTCATGACTGGAGTTGAGCTGGCATGCTGTGAGTGTTTTTCCATCACACAACAGTGCAAAGTAAAATAAGGTGTTTACCTGTTGGTGGTGTGCTAGTCATCTGCAGCTCTTCATCAAACATCATCACCACTGTGGCTGTTTCTACTTGTAGTATTCCTCCCTGCATTATTTCTAACTGATCCAATGAACAACGCTCTAAATGTGTCCGTATGTTTCGACTGGTTTTTAGTGGCGCTAACAATGCTCTACTAATTTTGTGAGGAACATGTTTAATTTCCTGTAAATTCTTCACAATAAAAGTCTCCCATTATTCAGTCATTTAAAAGCTTTTAATTTGAAGCAGTAAAGCAGGAAATGTTGGGTTTGCATTGGTGGACAGAGTGAGCTCATCAGGAGGGGGGCCTTAAAGAGACAGCAGCTAAGACTGCCTGTTACAGACAGAGGCTGAAGTGAGGGGCTGCATAAAAGGCCAGTATATGATAAATAAGGAGTTTTTTGAACTGTGAATCATGCAAAGCTACCTAAGTGGAGTCCAAAAATAAAAATATAGAACTGGAAAACAGCATAATAGTTCCCCTTGGGGACTTGCTTTTTGCCCCCATAAGAGAGGCGCGTCCCCATAACATGACTGTGTAAGCAGGTTTGAAGATGAAGATAGAGACTGAGTAGAATGGGTCTACTGTGTAACAAAGACCAAAACTAGAAGGTCAGTGATGACAAGTGAACATGTGTGTGTGAGTGTATGGCAGGTGGTAAAGAAGGAGCCGGGGAAAGTGATCCCGGGAAAAGTTATACAGTGCTATTAGCCCTGTGCCTGCTGTACTTAGCGCTCCTCTGTTTCTGTTTCTATCCACTAGAGAAAATGTAATTATATCCTGTGACTACAGTTAAGCTATATCCACTCTTCTGCACCGCATATTCAAATGAAATGCATAAATTAAATAAACCTGTCTGTGAGAGTGTAATTAAAAAGGGGGCGGGGGCCTGGCTGAGAGAAGAGGCTGTCCGAGTGTGTGAGTGAGTGTGTGAGTGTGTGTGTGAGTGAGTGTGCATCCTGTGAAACTGTGAGTGGGCAGGGAGTGTTAAGCTACATATGGAAGTCGGCTTAATTGGTTGACTTTAGCTAGTCTCACCGCCGGCATTAACTGCACTGAGTGGGCGCTAAAACCGCATACAGACATGCCACACATGCACACACACAAACACAGACACACACACACACATATACACAAAAAGAGGTAAACAGCAAATAAATTCAGGGTGAATATTACTATACTTTTTGCATTCACTGTTCATCATGCCGACTATTAGTTAGTGAGGTTATAGAGACAGGTAGATTTAAACTACTCCTGAACAACAGGAAAGGTAAAGAAATCATTGTTCCTTTGTTAAAACAATTTTGTGCTTTTATTCAGTCTTTCTATACTCCTTTCCTTCAAAGTGTGTATAGTTACTGAGAGAGAAACAGAAGTAGACAAGGGGTACGCATACTTACAATCAAGAACTTGACTGATTGCACATACACTAAATGTTTTTGTTCTCTTTCCGCAATGACAGTAAGATGCTTGCAGATCTTAGATGGCACTTCACAACAAACTTGCAGTTATTAAATTAGTTGATTAAATAGAATCTTGGTGTGTTTTTCTTACTTTAGGAACAAGAGAAGGCATGGGAAACTGTGCCCCATGTAATAATGTCTAGCTGCAGATTGCCAGAGTAGTTCGTATATGTCTAGCGATATATGTTAGAAGAAAGCTGACAGACGATAATAAAATCTCCAGAAAGATCATATCAAAATACGTTTATTTTTAATTCTACTGCTGCAATTAGAGACTGCTGATGCCCCTGTATTGCAAATGTAGCCAACACAACGCTTTTATGTCAGATATGAATATGAAGGGATATCTCATGAGGACTTACTTATGTTCTCAAAACAAACAAACTACAAAAGAGCACATATTTCAGCAATTAATCACCTGAAAAACAAACAGTATGCACACATGAAAGATAACCATATGAATCACTTTGCAACATCTACCATGAGACTTTGACAGTTAAGAAACTTCCTGAGCATTCAAAATCTGTGATGGGCTGCTGTCAGAGTTGTGACTTTTCTCAAGGCAGGATCAATGACATCACAACTGTTCAGTATGCTCTGCTCTGGAAAGGGCAATCACCACAAGCAACTCCTCCTGCACACTGAAGTAAGGTATATATAAAGGAGAGAAGTGATCACAAGACTCTTTGAACTACACTCACAGGTGGAGATGTTTTTGCATGAGCAACATTCTCCTTTGGCACATCTTTTGATGTTGCAGTACGCTGGCAAAATAAGCCCATCTGGCAAATATAATATCACTTTTGAATTGTGTGAATATGAAACTACAAAGGTTTACATTGACAGTTTTGACGTGTCTAGAAAGAAAATTCAATGCAGAAAAGTCTGCAGCCTTTGTTAATAAAATCAAGGAAGGACTTGCAGGATTGCTGAGTGCACATGAGCTGACCCCTGGCACAAGATAAGATTATACTGAAACCTGTTTCACTGAGAGAGTTCAAAAATATTCTCTGCTTGCAGCCTCACTGAGGAATCCTGTGGAACGCTGACTGCATGATACTTCACCACAGACTATGTGTTTTGATTGGTTCCCATGTTAGAATGAGCAACAAAGTTGACTTGTTCATCAGTTAGCTATAACCTTTCTAGAGACACCAGACAGACAGGTGGCTAGTCTGATACTAGCTGGTTAGCTATTAATATAGTCGGTGTGTGAATGTGTGTGTGAATGTACATTGGATTAGATCTTGATGAGTAGGTTGGCATGTTGCATGGCAACCTTTGCCATTAGTGTATCAATGTGTGTGTGAATGGGTAAATGCTGACAAGTATTGTAAAGCACTTTGAGTGGTTGGAAGACTAGTAATGCGCTATATAAATGCAGTCCATTTACCATTTAATTCATTTTGAAATATCCTGATGATAAAGAAATAGAATAAGTGGTGTCAGTACTGTAAAATAAGATTTCTTGCTAGTGCTGCTCAAATGCTTTAACATAATGTCAGGTGGCAGAAGAGCCCGTGCCCTAGAGCAAAGCCAGGGTTGGTGGGCCCATTCCCAAAAGCAAGACACTGGAAGGTTATGATTCCCTCTGTGGCTAAAGGGGCAGAGCAAGACATTCTGCAAAGTACAGCCAAGGGCTCGGTCCTGAAATAACACTCCACCATCGGGCTGAGTGTTCCCAGGCTGAGTGAGGAGTCCAGTTGGCTCAGGGTGGTGTAGCTGTGGGCTAGCTGCTTACACTAGCCCACAGCTACTTACACTGTGGAAAGATCTAGAGAAAGAAGGGAAAGACTAAGAAAGTGAACAATGAAGCCAACTTTGCCTGCAAACATGTTGCTGCATACAAATGTGTGTACACTTCAAATTCTTCATTTACTGACTGCATGACAATGTCCCATGAGGCAACAAAGCTCATCATTCAACATATATCTGATGTCTGAAGAACTAGTCTGATCACAAGCCTGTACTGTGCTTCAAAACCAATGTCTCATCTTGCATTTAATGGTCTAAGCTCTTGTTTCATCTCAATTGCCTTTTTTAAAAAAAAAAAAATCCTGTGGAATGTGTGCAAAAAAGTTTTTGTATGAAGCATTGATGGAGAAGCAGGATATCATCCCCTGAAAAACAAAAAAGCATTTTCACACATGCACCATTTACTCTTAATTTGACAGCGTTTTGCCATTAATTAGTCATGTGTGAATATGAAGTCAATACCATAATGGTAGTAAATTAGTTACAGCAATTTGACTGCTCAAAAAGTAGTAAAATTCCCTACTAGCATACTGTGTGAATAAAAGTATTATGCTCAGCTCAGATACTTCCTGCAGCAGTGCAGTATTGGTGGTGGAATGTGAATAAACATATTGCATTAAAATGATGTTTAGGTATTGCTTGTGTGAATGATAGAAGCTGTGGATTTAATGTGTGGGATGTTGATGGAATGCATGTATAAAGGAGACTTCTTTCTAGAGGTGCCATTTTACCTTAATTACATTTCAATAATAATCAAAACCATTACAGAGACAGCGAAGAATAGCAATTTCTGCAATGCAGCTGTAATGTAATACACATTTTATGCTTCTTTTTCTCAAGTGGAAAACATCCTGCACTGCAATCATTATTACGTACTCCACCTGCACATCGAACCCATAGCAACACCTTCATGATCCTTTTCTAACGGTTGCCAAAAGGCATTCTGCTAAATGCTGGAAATCTGAAAGTATTTATTCATTCATTTAATTTATTTATTTATTGGGAGCATGTACGGTGTTAAACATAAATGTCACCATTTGATTTACTGTACCAGAGTTAGCTTATAGCTACTTTTCATCTGCAGTCCCTTAGGCGGGTCACAATTAAAACAGTACAAAGCAAAAAAACACACAGGACACATAATACAAAACACAAAGTTACACACAACAGCACATCACACACACCCACAATGTAAACTAAAAATTAATAATGTAAGCTTGTCAAATTAAAAGCAAGATTATTTGTGTTCATGAAGAGACCATGAGATGAAATTTAGAGTCAGTGGTTACAGAGCTGAGTAGCTTTTAGCAGATTGTTTAATTTGGTTTTGAAAGTACTGATGGAACTACAGCTCTTCATATCATCAGGCAGGACATTCCACTGAGTTGTGGCTTTCACAGAGAAAGCTGATTGTCCAAATGCAGTGTGACGAAATGGTACAATCTTGTATAGAGGATATTCTGGAGGATTTAATAGAATTTACTGAGTGAGTGTACACAAAGTCACATAGTGGAGGAGGGGCCAAACCATTTAAAATTTTATAAACCATGCACAAATTTGAGAATAATCTAAAATTCTCAAAGCTCAGTAAATTGTATTAGACAAGGTAGACCAAATAACTCCTGGAAACAACCGAGTGATAAGATCCGACAATAGAGGAATTTTGTTTGAAGATGGCAGCTGTGGCAGTGAAGCTTTTAATCCAGCAGCAGTAACCAGCCACACTCCGGGTGCATTAAATCAACTCTAGATAATCTTTTATTTAAATCCCTCCCTCACCTTGCACATGTGTTGTGGCATCTCAGGTTGTCAGACATAATAGTTCTTGATCCAACCAGAAATGAGGTTGGATCAATGACTAATGAAAAGAGAGACAGAGAGACAACTGGAGAGAGAAAGCAAACACACACACACACACATTTGTTTACATACTGTATGTATTCTTCCACATGCAGGTCATGTGGGTGAAATGGTGCTGATCAAGCAACACTGATAAAAGGTAAAGACACTCAAATCTCTAGGCAGAGGTCTGTTTACATGTTTTTGGTGTGTGCCTGCTGTGTGTGCGTGTGTGTGTGTGTGACGCTATCACCAAGACAATCCATTTTAAGGTGAAAGAACCACAACGCCACATTAACAAAACCCCACATGTCAGCACAGGTCACACACACACTTCCTGTAACTTGACCCAAAGGCCTGTTGGGATGGCGACCTTGCCTTGCCCCTGACACGACCAAACAAAGGAGATGGAGGGAGAAGAAGGAGGAGGGTAAAGGAATAGGAGGGAGTGGTAGGAGGGGGAGCAGAGGGGGTCGGGGGGCGCGGGGGTTACCATAAAGAGGACACGGGGTTAAGTGTGTGTGTGTGTGTGTTCCTGAAGCCCTTTGTACACAAATGCTTCTGCAGACTTTTTTGTTTCAGTGGATCCAATTATTTTCTAACACATTCAGGTGCATTTTATCTCTCTGACACTGCTTCACTTGGTTCCTAGTGATTTCTAAATTTTGATGAACTCTTTGACATTATTATTAATACTGGTGACTATTAAACTTAAAACACAGAAATTTGTATTATTTTCCTACATATTCAGTAGACATTGTGTGATTTTAGTTTGTTGTTAATGAATACTCCATATTTCCTGTAGCTGCTTCAAAGTAAAGGCATTCCAGTGAAGATTTATTGTGAAGTGGTGAATTATAGTCACTGGTGCTATGCTTAGGTTAGGTTTCCTCATGTTTCATTAGTTTGACATTTAGCTTAGGACTATTGCATCCCATTTTCCACCCGAGGGAAGTCCTCAGTAGTTTATAATACAATATAATAGAATATAATACATGCAAACATATGTAATATAATTTGAATGAAAAAAGAAAATGGACAATTCAAATACAAAAAAATAAAATTCACAATACCTATGAAAATCTCTAAAGTGACAAAGGGCTGATCATGGCACAGAGACAGACATGTGTGTATTTGTAGTGTGTGTGTGTGTGTGTGTGGTCGTCCACTTTAAGCAGCTCAACAAAACAGACTCTGCTGAGTTGACAAAGTCAGCAGTCAGCTGCAGAAGCCTCAGGACACACAAACATACACACCGCAGGATTTAAGACTGTTATTAAGCTCTTACATACACATACATACCTTACACATTCACAGCAGACACAAAACATAAACAACAAGACTATATGGACTCATCAGAAACCATCATCATTATAATAATAATAAGCACAATGATATGGCTGATAAAATAAACACTGACATTACTTTCTATTTGTGGCTAAATGTAGCTGAAGCTTGTTTAGCCCTTCTCAACATAGTTTTACTCATTCAAAATGTATTTACATGATTTACTTGAGCGATACAGATTAGCACGGAAGGTGTCAGCTGCTTGATACATTTGGTTTCATCATAAAACAGAGAGGAGGAATGGCTCCCTACAGGACGTTTAACAGCAGATAAAACACATTACTGCAGTCCAATGACAGTAGACATGAGCTGCCGCACACACACACACACACACACATACACACACACACACACACACACCCCAACTCAATCCACACACACACACACACACACACCAGCACCACCACCACCTCCACCTCCAGGTGCTCATGGTTCGTTTTCCTGTCACATCGTCTGTCTTCATTTCCCAGAGCAGCTAGATAAGACCTGAAAGGAGCTTGCTAGTGATACAGGAGTCGTGTGTGTGTGTGTGTGTGTGTGTGTGACTGTGTGTGTTGTATAGGCTACTCACCACTCATCATTACTACCTAATTAATATTGTTTTTTCTCTTCAACTCTCTGCTGTCAAACTCTCCACTCATTACCTTCACTTATAAATATCTGTTTCAAGTATTTAAAGAATCTGGTTTATGGTGCTATTTGTTTATCTTTGAGTTACACTACCTTAGAGTGTAACATCTGTCAGAAGTAGGAAGCAAAGATATTTATATATTTATATACATACATAAAATCACAGCAATTATTTTCTAAAAGACTCCACTCACTAGTATTTGTGTGCAGCTAGCTGCTTTCTTACATTTGTCTGTTTCTCTTGTTTCTCCTCAGCAGCACTTTGTCCGGCGGTGCCTTATGATGGCTACAACAGCGCTGTCATGACGTAATGCAGCCCTTGCAATTCCAACTGACAGTGATTCGGGCAGTGCAGCTCCTTGGATAAAGCCTTTATTATGAACGGCATGGTCAGCTTCTATCCAAGGTGGTACACAGTTTATAACATGGAAGTCACGCCGGAATTCTGCATATGAGGGGAAGCCTGGATAGTGTTCAGTGGAAAAAAGGGATTACCAAAGTGAAAGAGTGAAAAAGTGAAGGAGATGGAGGAAGAAGAGAGACGAACAGAGAGGAGGAGGGACAACAGAGAGTGCGAGAGAGGATGAGGTGTGTTTGCAAACCATCTGGACTCAGTCGCTGATAAGAAACACTTAGTCAGCAAACACCTCATCACTCAGTCCTCTCCTTTTTTCTCTCTGCCTTGTACAAACTGGTCTGAATCTTCCGGCTCTCTGCTGTAATTCTTTTTTTTTTTTTTGACTCTCCCTTCACTGAAATGATAAAGGAGAAATGGGGAAAAGAATGAAAGGAGATAATGTGGGAAAATGGAAGAAAACAGAAAGGTCAGAAGGAGCTAGCACTGTTATTCAGCAAACATAGAAATAGAGTGAAGAGAAACTCCACCAGCGAGGGAGATGCACCCACAACATAGAAGATTGCTGTTTACCTCAATGACGTGACATAGACACAACTATATGAAATGATTATATTTCTAGAAATGCATATGAATTATTTTTTTTATTGATATGATAATTACATTTTAATTGCAAAAATAAAGTGCATGCATGTTAAGTTGGTCATAATCATGCACTTGCATATAACAAAAATCAATGTTTTAATATTTCTAATTCTGACTTGCTTTACAATTATAATAATAACCATGAAAATATTAAAATCAGAGACAAGATTAGATTCAGGTTACAAATAGAGCTGAAGCAATTCAATCAATTAAAATGAATCAAAATGCTGATAATCAATTGATCCCTTAATTAAAAGTGTGATGGGTTTTACATACTAAACAATTGATAAATGGAAAAAAAAATACTTAATAGATTATTATTAATTACATTTCCAATATGCTTAAATGTAAATACTTCGGGTAGTTGTGACATCATATTTCACAGCTGATGCAACTCGTACTACAGCACAATACAATGTTAATATAATATCAAATGATGATAAATACATTTATTGTGTATATTTTCGACCAAGTATAGTGAAATCTTTCTGCAGCTTAAGAGGGCTGCATATTTAACTCAACTGATGTCAATGTTAAGTTACAGTACATTACTGTAAAGCTCCGCTCATGTCAGTTAAAGCAGCCATGGTCACTTCAGTCTGTGTAAAATACTTGAGGTGCATTATGGTCCTGACATCTTCTCCATCTTGCACAATATGATTCATACTAATGTTGGGGTTTTACTGCTGCTTTTGATTTGTCTTCACTAGTGAAATGAGAACCAGAATGTTCATTTTTTTTCTAATTTGTCCTCTTGAATTAGTGATGAGAAGGGATGGTGCTGTGCTCTCACATGGAGAGCTGTCTGGAAAATACAAACACACACACGCGCACACACACACACGCACATACAGTGCATGCATACAGTTCACAGACATAGACACAAAGCAGAATATGCTCAAACATTTTCAGAGGCGTATGATGTATGTCACACATTGATATACATTCTAACTCGCAGGTGCACACACGCTCTTTCACACAGCTGCCCACAGGCACACATACATCCCACGATGAATACACATTACTGCTATGCTCTTATGATGAATGAGCTATAAATGCCCTTGTATGTAATGAAAAATAATAAAACAAGGAAAAATATGTTCAAAATAATATGAATGAGCTAGACCTTTATGCCGCCCTGAGTGAGTGACAGAGTGTGTGTGTGTGTGTGTGTGTGTGGATATGTGTGTACTGCTCCAGTGCATTTTAAGAATAATTTAAACTTTTATTTTCTGAGTAATATCCCCATCTAGAGTAATGCAGTCCATCAGGAAAATTACTACAGACATGCGAGCACACGTGTGTGTGTGTGTGTGTGTGTGTATGTGCGTGCACACATACATAACTATACTTGCAAGGGCAAGCCACTGTCTCACATACTCACATTCATTCCTTAACTCCTGTTTCAAAGTGATGTCCTTCCTGTGATGACTTGCATCATCTTTTTAGCTTTGAAACATAAATACACTCACTCACACACACACACACACACACACACACACACACACACACACACACACACACACACACACACACACACACACACAGGCCCCTATATCGCAGACACCAAACTATCTCACACATCACTCTCAAAGGCCTTGTTGCTAGGAGATAGTGCTCTATTTGTGGAGAGAGAGCGACAGAGAGACATAGAGCGAGATGTATGTATATGGGGGGGGTGTGTGTGTGTGTGTGTGTGTGTGTGTGTGTGTGTGACAGAAGGAAAGATGGGTAGAGATAAAGGAAAGAAAAGTGCAGGAATGAAAAATAGTGGAGATACGAGAGTCGAGTTCCTTTAAAGCAGGATGAATTTCTCAAGACATATCTTTCCAAAAACTCTCTCACTCTCTCTCACACACACACACACACACACACACACACACACACACTGAACAAGCAGGCAGCTTGTTTCTCAAACCTGAACAAGAAACACGACACTGGCTAGGACAGTGTGTGTTCATTGGTGTGTGATTTTGTGTGTGAGCAAGCATGCACAAATGAGTGTGTCCCTGCAGCCCACGCATGGTCACTCATGTGAATGTGCGTATACCCGTGCAGCAACATGAATGTCAGTGTGTGAGTGCGTGTGTGTGTGTGTGAGTGTGTGTGTGTGTTCCTCAAATTGCAGCAGTGGTGGGATCCAGCAGGTCATATAATGGTTCGCTGGTCACATTGTCTGCCCCAGCGGTCAGTCCTTCACACACACTGTCCCCTTAATCTGCAAATACACCTATTATAATCTGCAGAGAAAAAAAATCCTCAGTGAAACACTGTTTCTAAAACATCACGGCCACGGGGTGAAACCTACATGAAAGCACTTTCAATCCCGGTTGTCCCTCTAAGAACTACAAACATCTAGAAAACACTAAATTCCATGATAAATCCACTGAAAAAGTGACACTTTATGTGTAGACAGGGATACAAGATATGAGATTTGTACTGACATAGTTAAATTATAGCACAGTTATCGTTTAATTGCAGTAGCACTGGGGTCATGTTTCAGTTAGGGGTTATATATGATACTATAAATGTGATGCAAATGCAGAAAACATGGATCATTTGTTTTATTTGATTTTTTTCTGCATTTCTTTCTCCAGACTGTGGATCTCTGAACTGATACTGACTGCCACACTGTTGCCTGAAGTCAAAATATGTTTTTGAAAATATTAAATGGGAGAAACCTGCTACCTTCAAGCAACCCAAAATGTTTCATACATGCACAGAAAGTTATATTTATTCATTCAAAATTAGTAAGTAACTGCCATTAAAAGCAGATAGTACAGTATATTATGCCTAATGAACTAGATCACAGATCATCCACATTAAATATACCTAACCTATCCCAGTCTAGTAGTGATCACATCTGTCCAGGTCAAATTGACCACTATTAGCAGATGATTATTATACTCTTTTTTTTTTTCTTAATTTCTCATGCAGATTACTGTCGCACTGTATATTTATTATATTAATATAAATTTATTGAAACGGGCAGTTTCACTATTTGCTATTTGCTACTATTTTACTATTTGTTAATTGACTGTTTCAAAATGAGACTATGTTTTTCATTGAGAGAAAATGACTTTCTTTTTCCCATCATGATTTCAGTGTGCATGCAGCAGCAGCCTCAGGTCACCAGCTGGAAGCAGACCAGTTACCGCGTGGCAATAATGGTGCCACAGCTGCTAGGTACATGTCATACATGTATCACGGGAGTTAAGTAAAAAGAAAGAAAGAAATTGAATTACTGTAGTTTTCTCTTTTTTTCCCAATATGTTGTCATGTATGAAAACTACTTGATTATTATAAGCAAATTATTTAAACAGTATTTGTATGGTAATGATTCTGTCCAGAGCTTTTTGATCCATATAAGCAGTTGATCACTGTAAGCAGTTATTGCTCAATAACTACTCCTTCTTTAGTGTTTTAATGCTATGTTCTAATCCACTGCCAATTCCAAACAAGCTGCTCACTTCGGTCTATTACTAAAAATTAAAAATAAAATAAATCAGCCATTAGTTCACAGCTTCACATCCTCAAATGACGCTTTATTTTTCACAGTATGTTATTTAGTTGTCATAATAGCACACCATTAACTATATAGTATTCCATTCCCTTTGTAATGATTTTTCTATCAAGCTGTGACTATAATAATTATGAAGACATAATAGTTTTACAATGTGCCAGTGAGGCCTTATGATGTCTTATGAGCGCCACAACAAGTAAAGTGCTACACTTTTCATACAGTTCAAACCTTCATTAATGTGCTGCTGCACGCTAACTTTACTAAACTTTTCTTTTTTGGTGTTATTTTCATTATTGTAACTGGCAGTGGAATGTAGCAGCTGTCTGTGCTGGTTGACTGACTGCATTGTCTCTCACAGTGGTTGGTCTGAAACTCAAAGTCCTCCTAATCCACTACAACATTCCACAGAAGAAGAAAAAGGCCCAAATATGTGCAAAAAAATCACCTTGATAAAAATGTCAAATATATCCTGCCCTGTAAAACATAATTAGTCACATGCACAAGTTTCTGAGATTTTTTTTGTTGTTGACATAGTTACACAAACTGATTACAGAGGGCCGTGTCATTATTATTTTAAGCCACACATTACAAATAGTGACCTTTTTCATTCTCTCTCCCTCATATTACACACGGCATCCGTTATCAACAACCACTGTAAAAGTCTCAGAAACATACAGGCTAGCAGTGCTGTACAGAGCATAGAAGATGGAAATATTGGAAGGAGATGTTCATAAAGTTGATTATTGTTTTACTAATTCAAACCACCTTCCTCCTTCTTACAAACATCTACGAGCAAAAAGAAGCAAAACGGTTTCAGAATTACTATTTGACCTGTTCTGCAAAATGCTCCATGAATTCGATATGAAAGGGATATATAATTTTATCGGCCCTTTATTTTCATTCTGACGTCTTATCATTCCTAATAGGCCCGTTGGAATCTTAATCAGTTACACATGTTATTCTCTCTACCACTGTCTCTGCCCCCCTTTCTTTACGATCTGTCCATCCAGTCATTTTTGAGCATGTTTCCTCTCACAGTGACAGTTTAATTCCTTTAATCCATCACCTACTTCCTCTCTTGCTTCATTACTCACACGCACGTTTTAGGAGCGTCTCGAAATTTATGTTTCTAATTGAAAAGGTAACAGTGGGTTGGGGTTGGAGGGGGGGGGCTGGAAAGAAAAGAAATAGAGAGAAAGAGAGACGCACACACACACACTCACGCATGCACACACAGAAAGCAATGGAATGCAAATCTCTGTGTCTGGAAGCGATTAGGAAAAAAGCAAAAGCCTGTCTTCTCTTTCTGTGTCTGAGCAGCAGCAAACAGTCCAGCCACCCTAACCCTCACTACACACACACACACACACACACTCAAACACATCAGCATGCCTTTCAAAACACACAAAGCTAAAAGCAGAAGCATTAAATTGCTGCAAAACCAAATCAGATCGGCTGATGCTTTCCTGAGTTTACCCACCTTTTACTGGGTTAAATACAGTTTCTACACTGCTGTTAAGGTAACAGACGGCAAAGCAGCAAAGCATTAAGGCGCATGTGAACTTTAAGTTATTATTTATATATTATTATTAAGTTCATCATTCTTTGCATTTATTCAGTTTAAGTGTTGCCATTTAATCTACCAAAGACAGATGTTTTTTTTTTCTTTACATTTAAAATACTATCCGACCATGAACACAAGGTATTTTGGAATAAAATACACTAGAAATAGAAAAAAAAGAAAGTGCTCTATGAGTATCTGTGTTGTACTTGAGATAAGATCTGATGTCTACTCAGTATGACTATAAAATTCATTAAGAATACAATGTCTCCACAGCTTTTCAGCAACAAAACAGTGAGCCCATGTGTCTTCCTTTTCAGTGAGAGGTAAAAGAAAAAACAATGACCTAAAGAATGCACTTAAGACTCAAACATTAGGTTGACACTGACATAAAGACTGAGAGAAGGATTTCTGCTTTCTGTAGAGAATGAACAGTGATGTCATTTTATATAAGATGTATGATATTTAAAAGTAAAAGTCTGACAAATGTAATAATTACACCAATTTGACCTACTTTCATTTAGTATGAATTAAAAGTAAACATCATAGTACGTAGCATCAAACACTTGAAGACTTTTTTGAAACTATAATTGAAACTATAAAACAACAAACAGGGACCACTTCAATCAAATGTCGGCTTCTTGTTGTTCGACGTCATAGTTCACAGTTTGTTCTCTCTGCTAGATAGATTTGACATTTGTAGGCTGACATGAAACTCGCTGGTGTAAAATAAAAAAAGCCCGTCCTCAACATTTATATCCAACTGATCTAAGTTGTTAGAGGGCCTTTTAAAGAACACATGCCATTAATGAAACCATACTGATACCTCTTCTTTCTTTACCACCACATTACTAAACAGTGACGGGTGAAATACGGCAGGCTTGTATTTCACCATCAGACACGGGCAGGAGAGAAAAAAAAAACTGAAAAGAGAGATTCAAGCACAGGCCACAAAGAGACATCCAGGGGCTGAAATGTTTTTGGTCACTTTGTCAACAATTATGAGTGACAGCAGTTTGTCCTGAAAGTTTCTTGTTATGGCCTCCACGTTGATTGCTACCCTGATTAAGGTAAGATTTCCCGTCTCCAGTCCCTTTGAATATTACTCACACGTGACGGCCTAAAAAAATCAAAACCAGACCTTGAAGCTAATGCTCACTATATGATTAAACACTGAAATATTTATGCTTGTGTGTGTCGTTGTGTGTGTGTGTTGCCTTACGAGGACTGCAGATAAATGACAGTAGTCACTAATTGATTGGTAGCATTGGCTACTTACTAAAGAAGAAGCTGAGTGTGATTTAGAAGAATATGAGCTGATATACTGAATGACTGGTTGACTTGCCGACTGATACGTGCCTGAAAAAAAAACATATAGAAGGACTGCTTGCTTGACTGACTGACTAATTGTTGGCTTACTGACAAA